>NW_027273866.1:5515000-5702500 GCF_046630095.1 Trachinotus anak | reverse complement strand
CAAGCTTCTTGGTAACATCAAGATTAGTGTCACACCCAGGCTAGGACTCAGGACGCAGATGCAGGATAGTGTTCTCAAAAAAGGTCTTTATTACTAAATCAAGCTCGAACAAACAAAAAACACTCCTGAAAACTGGAGGAACTAAACTAAGAGACCTATAACAAAAAAATCACGCGACGAGGAACTAGAAATAAAACCAAAAGGTGCAGGGTACCAATTTGTTTCAAGGCTGTGGATGGCTAGAATGGTCGTATACAGACGTCGACATAAACAAACACACTGGCACAAGACAAGGGGAGATGCAGACTCTTAAACACAGGGTAACAAGGGACAGGTGGAAACACTCAGGCAATCAGACCAAGACACACGAGGAAGGGCAAGTGACCTGAAACGAGAGGAGAGTTACTTTTCAAAATAAAACGGGAAATGACAAGACAAGACATGGAGACAGGACAAAAAAAAACTCAACTTCACCGTGGTGTGACAATTAGGAATTTAGGAATTGGAGTTTATGTTATAGTCCATTTTTCTCTGACGTGCATACATACGTACGGACAATCCAAAAACATAATGCCTCCGGCTCTGGCTATTGCTGGCGTGGAGGCACAAAATGACAAAAACTGAAAAATAATGTAAAACAAGAGCAAAAATATTTGTTCATAGTCCTCAGGCAGTGCAAATAAAAACTATTTTAAGCTTTTACTATATGGGCTGCTTGATCAAGTAGCCTGCTAAACTATACATGATTTTATATTCAGCAGCTCTGGCTGAAGACTGTCTCAGATCCTTTTCACTGCCCTGAGTGTCAGGGTACATGTTCACTGTATAGTACATTTAGTGAACAAATCACTAAACATGCATTATTCCCTTGCAGTGAAAGGATCTGAGACAGTCTCAGGAGCTATTGGCTATTAATCAGTGATTTGTTCACTAAACGTTCTACACAGTGAACATGAGCCCTGAGTGATAAACTGCCAGAATCAGACCCAGCGATTTCAAGATTTAAGATTAGCGTCCATCTCTGATATTCAGCAAGTAAACTAAAAATATCAACAATTATAGACAGAGTTTGACGTATTTGTCAGTGACAGCAATTCTGCTTCTGCGAGCCATGAATCATGAGATCAGCCATCAGTGATGTGCAATACCACTGATTTCCTTCCCAAACCGAAATCAAGTAAAACCCAGGGTGGTATTGCTGATACCAATAACATACCGATAGGCACGGATTAGGAATGCAGAGACCCCTAGGCACAAAATCGTTGTCACCCCTTCCTCAAATTGCTTTCCTCACACTCGCAATCCACTGTTTCATATTATAGGTTCCCAGTGGAGGCTACTGTCTATTGGAAACACCTGTAGCTTGTACAGGATTTATATTGACAGTCTACAGACTGTGATCACAACCTGAAGGACGATATCAATATATTCCAAAAATACAGTTCTATGATTCAGATTCCTCCATCTTCCACACACACACACACACACACAAAGAGAGAGAGAGAGAGAGAGCTTCATACTACCCTGCTTAATTAGAACTTAGGAAAAAAAAAGCATTGTTCTCTCCAGGCTCTTTGCTAATGCTAGCTAGCCAAGTAGCCAACTTTTAAAAACAGTTGAAACAGATGGTGTTTGTCCCAAGTTTCTCTCATAAAATTTAATTTTTTTCTCCTTTTACTTTGCTAGCCCACCGCTTCAACATTTGTTTTCCGTGATGTTTTAAGAAGCTTTGCCGCTAAATGCCCATGGTCACAACCTGACCTCTGACCTCACTCGTCATCATCATGATATATACCATACATAGCCTGTATATAAAAAGATACCATACAGACACAGCCAACAGACCGATCATAATATTTATATTTGCAGATAAAATAACTCTTTATACATTGGTTTGCATTTCACACAGGCACACAATTGATTTATGTGATTTGCTATTTAAAAAAAAAAAAACAGTATAAGGCTAAAGTTGGTGGAAGTTTGGAGGCCCCCTAGAGGTCGTACACCCCCGGGCACCGGTCCACCGGACCTGTGGATAATCTGTATCTGCAGGTACCGATAACGATACTTTATACCAATACCGATACTTTGTGCAAAATACACTGAGAGAAATAGACAGGTTACATAGGCTTATAATTTCATACAAAATGCTGTGTAATTCAAATTGAAATAAATAAATAAAAATTACCAGGGAAATACATAATGAAATAAATAAATGCCATATTAAATAGATAAATCAGTCAATACCTACAATTTGACATAATCTGTCAGCTGTCAGTCAAAACTAATGAGACTGGGTCAGTGAACATCATTAGCTGCTCATAAGCCTGCATTTAGAAAGGTAGGCCAAAGGACTCAGTGACTGAGGTCTGTCTCACCCTAGCATTACCTCTCCTCATCTCCAGACCACTGCCCATCATGTTCTGTATTGTGATTAAATCTGAGATGCTTTGCACGTTTGTGGTTCTGCCATGGTACCTCAAAGTCCTCCCACACACATCGCATACAGTGTCATTGCTGTTCTGAGAGTTTCACACAGGACTATATTTACCATTGACAACAGTCTTTTAGGTGCCCTATGCATTTATAGAGCAATAATTTGCATATAACTATGGCAGGCAGAAGGTAAAGTGGTTCCTATAAAAGGGTATTATTTAGACTACATCCTGATCATAGCATAGGTACTTTCTTCTGTGTCCCTGTTGATGACAAAATACACATTTAACCCAGATGTCTGGGACTCTAAGTATTGATATTTCAGGATCAATTCGCACACCACCATCAGCTGTGCTTCAAGTTCAGTGAGTGGGACTACACAGTCAGAACTCAAGTCAAGCACTGAGCAATTTGGTGAAAAATTCTTTGATCTTTTAAATGAACCAATTCTAGTTCTACAGGACACTAAGAAGTGTTTTGCACATCACTAAATGACATGTTATTTACAGATGGTCTGACATGGGTTATGCGTGTCAGATTAAGGAGTAATTATTGTTGAATTATTATTAGATTAGTAATATTTTAATTTTGCCATAAATCATGCACAAATTTTAATCAAATTAAATCATCTCATTTCATAGGCGTCACATCTGGACTTCCATAGCCTGTAAGGGACAAAAATAAATTTTAGACACTCTTCACAACTCGCACAAGATAAGATTGCCTTTATTTGTCCCACAGTGGGGAAATTCACAGTGTTACAGCAGCAAAGTGGCAGTGCAGAGAACAGGAAAGCTGCATGAAACTGCAATAACAAATATTTAGGAAGATAATCAAAAGGTTTGTGGGCAAAAATAAACCCTTCATCACAGCTTATTCGTCTCAGTCAGCACTTCGCCCACAACTATCACAATGTTCAATCGAAAGCTGCAAAAACCACAAACTGACGTGTTTAGCAGTGATGTGTGTATCAGCAAGACGTATGTGAAAACTAGAGAAAACCGGAATATTTCTTCATATATTAAAACAGGGCCATTGAAAGACTAAAACATGAGTCACTTTAATTGTTTTTCTTATTTTAAACAAAATCAATACAATAATTGAAGTACATGAGAAATATGAGCTATTTACAGTGTCCATGGATTGGTGTGTAACTGCTTATTTTCTTAGTGCAGTCCTTTTGAATACTGAACTGTGCAGCCTCAAGCTGTCACTGATAACTGAAGACAAACAAAAAAATGTACACCCTTATTATAAAAGCTGAGTGTGTGTGATTTAATAAAACACAAGTTAGTTACTAATTTCACATGGTTCAAAATTCAGTGTTTGATATAAAGGTCTGCCACAAAGCACATTTCATTTTTTCCTCCTCATGACGAGGCTGCAGCAGAGAGCAAGCACTTGGTGTTTCGGTCGATGAAGTGTCCACGTGACTGACTGCTGTCCCAGCTGTGCTTTAAAGCCTGCCTGTCCAGCTTGTTGAGTCCCCGAGAGCAAAGACGGAGATCCTTGACCAGCTCTGTCAGACCACCCAGACCTGCACTGTCCCAGGGGCCTGACACCTGACAACCTGAAGGGGAAGCAACAAACTGAAATTCAAACAGGATACATGATAAAATTAATAAATGAATTAATAGTGGTATTTTCATGTCTGACTGGATACATGACAAACAGGGCCCCTCCCTGTGTGATCAAATGTGATTTCAGTAAATAATCACACTAACCCAGGTGCCAGTAAAGACTGTGTCACACTGAAACTGCATCCATGATTTAAATCAAAAAATGATGTATTCACGGCCTTAACAAAACATATGAGTGCTTTTCATGCAGTGTAACATCTTCTGATTTGAATGTGTCACCACAGTCTTACATTTTTATCACTGCTGCATACCTCAATTCATCCAAATAGCAACAACAAAAACATTTTCTTTAGCGACCCGCTTGTCATCTGCCAGTTAGATGGTTTTAGGTTTAGTTTTATCTCTTTAGTTTAGTTCAGTTTTATCTTCTGAGATTTTGAAACTTGAATTTTGATTGTGGCAGTCATAGCATTGAAAAACGACATTTAGAAAACTCAACCAATTGTTTTTAGTGGTCTCAGTTTTACACACAAGTTGCTGTTCAGTTTTCTTTTTTTTTTTTTCAATTTTATTTTTCAGTACAATGAGATACACTTTGTATTTCTGGTGGTTTCTGGTGGAAAAAATATGTAATATATTGTGGTTTAGGGTTAATTTACCCTTTCAAGACACTAGTAAAAGAGCTTGGGACAGAAGCATTCCTATACAAATGCTGTTTAAATAATTCCCTTATAGTAATCAAGTAGTCTGCTCACAGTGTTCAAAAAAGTAGAATGAGCCATTTTGTAACTTATTTGTACCAAGACTGCCACAGTGTGCAAAGACAATCCCTGCCTCCTTTCCAGACATAAGTTCACTGTGTATGGGTGTGCTAACAGTTTTGGCAAATCGGTAAAGGCATCTCTTTTGTGTTCATTGTGAAAAGTAATTTTTTCAACTATTGTTTCAGATTACTGAACTTTTAATTCATCATATCACAATTGCAGTTGGCGAGACATTTACATACACTAAGCTGACCATGCCTTTAAAGTGCTTGGGAAATTCCAGCATGATGATGATGGCATGGCTTTAGAAGCTCCTGAGAGGCTAATTGAAATAATCTGGGTGAATTGGAGCTGTACCGGTCAAAGTATTTTGAGGCCTGGCTTCAAACTCAGGGCCTCTTTGCTTGACATGATGGGGAAATCAGAATAAATCAGCCAAGAAAAAAAACACTGTGAACCTCCACAAGCCTAGTTCATCCTTGGGAGCAATTTCCAAACAACTAAATGTACCACATTCATCTATACAAACAATAATACACAAGTATAAACACCATGGGACCATGTAAAGGAACAACAGCTAAGTTGGACTCATATTAAACAATTTAAAGGCTACTACAGACTAACAAAGTGCAAACTTCTGAAACACTGGGACTGAGATGAAAGATATACCTGAAATAAATAATTCTCTCTAATATTACACATTCTTAAAATAAAGTAGTGATCCAGACGTACCTAAGACAGGAAATTATTATTAGGATTACAGTAATAACTCTCAATATTCCAGGTACATATTGATCAATTTTGACTGACTTTCCATGCATTCATTTTTGTCTTTGTTTAACATCTTTTAAACTGTCTTTACCTCACATGTTATACATCTGAACTTTGCCAATTAAAGTACAAAGCTGCCAGGAACCCAAAATACAGGAAAAATGCCACAGATGTCTAAAAAATTTACAAATGTTGTGGACAAAGCACATTACACCTCAGGTATTTCTACCAGTTGCAGGTGATACTGATGACCATGATTAGCACTGACTCATGTCAATTAGAAACACTCGAGAAAAACACCTAATCAAACCAGTGAAAAACTAAAGAACAAAGAAATGAAAACTGTGCTAAGGAACAGCAAACAAAAAAAAGAAAATCATACGTTAGTTTCAAATATATATAATAGTTTCAAATATTTCATAATCATACATTCACACAAATAAACAACTGAAACCTGCACACATGAACTGCTCATTGATTGATTTTATAAATCAATATTATGATCTACACATTTAACCTTGTTAACATGTCCATATGATGTTTTTTTATATATTACAAAAGAGTTAAGTCATTAGTTCATTGCAGTTCCAAGATGGAAATGCAGTGAACCAATGACAGTCTCACAGAAACACACTCAGACAGCCAGGGTTTCATACGTCAAATACCTATGGAACCAATCCTGTCAACTTATGGGAGCGTGGGGCGGGGAAAACAAACCCCAAATCTTGTCAGCACAGAGAGCTAAAGGCCGCGTTCAGACTGCCAGCCAAAATCTTTTTAGCCCATCCAGATTGGAACTGGATGGCTCTTTTGAAGTCTGAACAGTCACAAATCACATGAAATCCGATTTTGGGAAACCAGATCGAAACCACCTTCGGGAGGTAGTTTCAGATCGCATTTGGACAGATGCATCTCAGTCTGAACAGCTCCAAACACTCAGATCGGTTTTGACCGTCCGTGACGTCACTCTACGCGACGCCAGACCCAGCTCTTCGGGTGGCACCACACTCGTCGCTGCACAGAAACTCCGGCAGTGAGTGCAGCACGAAGCATTGTTGTGTATAATCCTACCAGCCTCCTGCGGCGTTGCAAATGTCTAGCGCAGGGGTGCCCAATACGTCGATCGCGATCTACCGGTCAATCGCAAGAGGAGTGCAGGTAGATCGCACGGAACTCCCAATGAAGTTGAGGAAAAAAATGTAGATCGCACGGCATGAAAAGAAGTAGATTCTACTTCTTCTAATGCCACGATCGACGTATTGGGCACCCCTGGTCTAGTGCGTCTGAGATGTTCTGCACCTCTACTGGACAGTGATAAGGCCAATATGCTGAGGTGACCTGCCTCCGTCATGTTTGTTGTTGTTGTTGTGAGCCATATCCGATTTGGACACTTGCTAAAAACAGTGTGGACAGTCAGCCCTAAAAATCGGATTTGAGTAGGAATCTGATTTAAATCAGATTCGCCTGCAGTCTGAACGCGGCCTAACACTGTGTCAGCCACTGCCAGTTACAAGCTAACAAACAACATAAACTAACATAATTATGCTTACCGTTCTGATACGTCTTCTTGTCACCTATTTTTGGTGCACAACAAACTCCTCAAAAACTCCTGAGTCTGGGTCTGACTGAGGCTCAAACATGTGGCTGAGTCTGTCTGATGTTTCCTCCACTACTCATCATGATACAAACTGTTGCAAGGGCAAGGCACAAGGTCTGATCTTCATTTCTCAGTGAGGAAGTAAGCACAGATGTGCTTACAGCGCCAGTTTTTGATTTTTTCACCCTTGTTAATGTGGGAAAACCATGTTAAACAAAGTATTAATTATAGCAGAGCATTTTTACATAGTTTAAAACATGTCTGGAGAGGAAAGTAAAAGGATATATTTATTTTATTTTTTGCAGAGCTGTGAGTGATATAAAGATTGTGAAGCAAACCACAACACACCACCACCACCCCTCATATCAGTAGATGACTGGAAAAGATGACAAACAGGATCAAAATAAGTTGGGGGTGGTGATGGAGGTTTTCTGTGAAGCTGGTTTCCACATGACCATCTGAGAAAGTCAGTGCCGCGATCAGCAACAAGGTTGTGGTTTCAGTTTCAGTTGCTCTGTAGCTCCCCCACCTCAGTGATGAATAAAAGGAGAGGCTTAACAGCAGACATACTCACACACAGAGACTAGAGATCACTGCTCCCTGTTGCAATGGAAACGTCTTCAATCCTCCTTGTGTGCATCCTGGTGTCATGTTCAGGTGTCTTGCTGTGTTCTTTTTGCCATGTTTTCATGAGTAGAACAGTGTCTTTGTTACTTAAAGTGTACTTAAACATTTTTTTGTACCTTCCCAACCTGGACAGTTCATGGGAGAAGCTTTGAGATTAACATTGATGATCAGGATCAGAAGGAGGTGGAAATATCTGTGGAAGCCAGACAGGTAATATGCTTTACAGAATTTAGGTTGCACTGTGTTCATCTTAAAATGTCAGATGACAAAATGTTCAACAAATCATATATATCTGAAATGTGACAAGCATGCCACTCCTATGACTCCATAGAACAAGGAGCTCAAACTAGAAACTGTAATATTGTTAGGGGCCAGAGTATGGGCTCAAATTAGGGTCAATAAGATTTTGATCTTGTAAAGTGATGCTCACAAATGATTCCACCATTTGTAATAAGAATAACAACAATACTACTACTAATAATAATAATAATACTTAACATTAATATTTTTCCCACCACATAAAGCTGATAATTAAGATCATGAGTCACTTTTATTTGTAGTTTGTAGGTATATGCTGGGCATGTGAATGGGCTGTAAAGAATGTGAAGAAAGACATTGGACCAAACGCCACCTCAGAGGTAAAGTAAAGTGTCTTAGAGCCTGGACAATTTCATCTACAGCATCTTGGAAGAAGCAATAATCCAAATTTCGCTCTTACAGAACTTGAAATCAAAGTTGCTTAAGGTCTGCGATGGAATTCACATGTTAAAATCAAGGTGCAAAAGATTTGTTAAAGACCACCTAAGTGAATTGATTGAGGAGCTCAAAACCACCAATGATGTGAGGACGATCTGTGTGAACACCAAAGCCTGCAGGTGAGTTACCAGCCAGCCTTACAGATTAAACCACCCAATAAGCAATCTAAATAAGATCAACCTAGAGCAACATGAAATACAACTACAATATTACTACATCAATAATAATAATGAAAATATTCCAATGGCATATTAGTATAACACTGATGGGGGACATTCTACTTTTACTTTTTATACTTTCGGTGCTGTTTGTCAGTAATACAATTGTCCTCTCACTGAAGTACACTTTTTTAATGCACGTGTTTTACTTGTAATGGAGTATTTTTACTGCTACTTATGAATGATTTTGTTACTTCAACCACTAATGTGTTTCTGATTTGCTCTCTTTAGCCCAAAGGAGCTGTCTCATCTGATCTTATATCTAAGAGGTGAAGAGTCACCGACTGAAATTAATGATTGCCCCTGATATTATATGCATGAATAAAATCAAACCACTGCATTTAATGCATAAGAAAAAACATGAACTGTGGGCGCTTTGTGGTAGTGAGCAACCACACACTCAGTGATTATAAGTACATGATCAAATCTATATCAACTTTTTTTAGTTATGACATTTACTCATGTTGCAGTTTGTCTTGTGCCCTGATTTAGTTTTCAATGCAGTTTATTTCAATAAATGTTTGCATTTGAATTTTATGAATATTCTTTGAAGGACTCTGTCAACATTGTAGGGCTGCCAACACTGGGCTTTGGGATCTGGAATCTATGCTGTACATACTAGGTTTAATAGATTCATTAAGACTGAGACTGACCTGCCAGTGGGATCATAACATGTACAAGGTCTGAAGTAATCAAAGAATGAACAATTAACTTAAAGTTAAGGTTAAAGATGAGCTTGGGTGAAAAAAGGCGGTCTTGGTGATGTCTTTAATCTGCTGATCAGATGTAGCACCATGCTTCTCAGCAGTCAGACCTTATGAAATCACACAGTTACTGAGTTACTGTTAACATACCAAACTGGGGCCAGATGCATAAATAATGCATTGGCTGTACACAAAAACCATGCGTACGTCATATCCCACACATGAAACACAGAATGTGCGGTGAAACTGTTTTTTAGACTGAGCCAAGTTAGATACAGTGAGGTGAAAATGCAAAATAAAGAGGAGACATGGTGTTTAACACAAAACAAAATAAACAACTTCATGGAGCTCAAATTCATTTTTATCAGTGCAACTTTTTTATAGGAATTTGAGAATTCATAAAAGAAAATATTGAGTTTGTGTGCGCAATACTTCTCTTAGCATTGTTTAATATTATATCCTAAAGCTGTACACTGTTCCCATACTGTTACAATATTTAATCACAATTTCAGGCGCCTGTCTGGAGCCTGATGAAGACATCTCTAGTCCCGACAAACGAAGTTCAGGGTAAAACAGGACTTTACAGTTGGAGTTACTGAACTAAAGTTGACTGATGAGCTTCTGTTTGTAATCCCACCAACAACTAGGGAAATTATGTGTCTTTCTTGTCTTTCTTTTCTGTGTCATGCCTGATAACTTGTGGCACAGACCGTGTTTTTGTCTGCAAACTGATGAATTAAGGCAGTGTCTTCATCCATTTATGGCTAATTGTGGGAGAGACTGCACACATGCACCCAATTTCTCAAAACGGAATAATGCGTAGCATGTCTTTATAATTGTGGCGGAAAGAATGCTTATGCATATTTCTGGTTTTGTGTGCACACAAAGTTTTAGTCATGAATCTACACAGAGTTCTATGCATCTGGCCCCTGGTGTCCACGGCATGTCGGGCTGAGCCGGTGATCTCAGTTTTATAAGAATTTAGGAGCTGGAGATTATGTGATATTCAGTTTTTCTCAGTAAACAGACAGGCCTCTAATTTAATAACTGAACAGCTACTTTGCTGCAAAATTCCCATGGTCACCACCTGTCCTCCTTGCTCACTCATCATCTTGATCATCATGCAGAAAGCAATCCGATCATAATATTTTTATTTGCAAATAAAGTAACCAGGATAAGCCCACTGTTGGTGGAGGTTTGGAGTCAGTACTGTTGATAATCTGTACTTGGACAACAATACTTTGTACAAAATACACTGAGAGAGGAATAGACAGGTTACATAGGCTTACTGTTTCAAACAGAATGCAATGAAATTCAAATTGAAATAAATAAATAAAAAATACCAGTGAAAAACATAAGGAAATAAATAAATTCCATATTAAATAGATAAATGAGTCAATACCTACAATTTGACATAATCTGTCAGCTGTCAGTCAAAACTGAGACTGGGTCAGTGAACATCATTAGCTGCTCATAGGCCTGCATAAGGTCAAGTTTGTTTTCTGCTTGAACATCAACACATGAACTGAAGCCAAGACAGATGTGAATCACTTTCTCAGGTCAGTGACAGGGATAAATGTCTCTCTCTGTGTACCTGGATAATTCCTGCTACTGCCAAAGGACTCAGTGACTGGAGTCTGCCTCACCCCAGCAGTACTTCTCCTCATCTCCAGACCACTGACCGTCATATTCTGTATTGTGAATAAATCTGAGATGCTTTAGGTTTGTGGTTTTGCCACGATACCTCAAAGTCCTCCCACACACATCGCATACAGCATACATTTCCCATTGTTAAGTCCTTTCATTGCCTTATGCATTTATAGATAAATGATTTGCAGAAGGTAAAGTGGTTCCTATAAAAGGGTATTATTTAGACTAGATCCTGATCATAGCATAGTTACTTTCTTCTGTGTCCCTGTTGATGACAAAATACACATTTAACCCAGATGTCTGGGACTCTAAGTATTGATATTTCAGTTATTTACAGGTGGTCTGTCATGGGTCATGCGTGTCAGATTAAGGAGTAATTATTATTAAAATTAAAAAAATATTATTAGATTATTAATATTTAAATTTTTCTGTAAATCATGCCTAAACATAAGGAGCATTCAATTTTAATCAGATTATTTCACTTTAAAAAGGTTCACATTTGGACTTCCATGTTTTTTGTTCAGTTTTAGACACTTCACAAACCTGCACAACTGAGACAAAATAAAGGTTTGTTGGCTGAAGTAAACACTTTATCACAGTTCATTCATCTCAGTCAGCACTTCGTCCACAACTATCACAATGTTCAATCGCAAGCTGCAGAAACCACAAACTGACGTGCTTTGCAGTGAAGTGTGTGACAGCAAAACCAGAATATTTTTTCATATATTAAAACAAGGCCATTGAAAGACAAAAACATCATGAGTCACTTTAATTGTTTTTCTTTTTTTAAACAAAAACATACAATAATTCAGTTGAAGTACATGAGAAATATGAGCTATTTACAGTGTCCATGGATTGGTGTGTAACTGCTTATTTTCTTAGTGCAGTCCTTTTGAATACTGAACTGTGCAGCCTCAAGCTGTCACTGATAACTGAAGACAAACAAAAAAATGTACACCCTTATTATAAAAGCTGAGTGTGTGTGATTTAATAAAACACAAGTTAGTTACTAATTTCACATGGTTCAAAATTCAGTGTTTGAGATAAAGGTCTTCCACAAAGCACATTTCATTTTTTCCTCCTCATGACGAGGCTGCAGCAGAGAGCAAGCACTTGGTGTTTCGGTCGATGAAGTGTCCACGTGACTGACTGCTGTCCCAGCTGTGCTTTAAAGCCTGCCTGTCCAGCTTGTTGAGTCCCTGAGAGCAAAGACGGAGATCCTTGACCAGCTCTGTCAGACCACCCAGACCTGCACTGTCCCAGGGGCCTGACACCTGACAACCTGAAGGGGAAGCAACAAACTGAAATTCATCCTGTATACATGATATCCCCAATGTATCCCCAAGATTTTGTGCTCTCTGAAGCAATGGTTTTTTGAATTACGAGGCAAAGAGGACAGACATACAAGTTTCCAATTCTTCCAAAAAAAACAGCTCTGCAAATGTTTTTGGAGAAAGAAAACACATTCAACAAGGTTACTGAACTTTGGACCCATACAGTACATACCTTGAAGGTTTAAAAGGGTCAAAGGTCGAGAAACCTCTCTGAGAGAGTTCAGGATGCTGTGAAGTCCTGCTGAGGTGACAGACGGGTTTCCTGACAAGTTTAAACTCACCAGAGATGGACATGAAGGGAGGCACCTGGAAGGGAATTTAAAAAAAATACTCAGAGAACTAGGCGGCACCAAAAGATCAAACCAAAGAAATCATAATTGTGATCATAATTATGAGCCATGCAAGTTGGAAATGATCCAGCAAACACACACACACACCTGGCCAAGGTGGCGACACTGCTGTCCGTCAACCCGTTTGCTGCCAGACTCAGGTGGGTCAGTGAACAGTCCTCCTATGATTGAAGATAAACACCTTCAGCAGTTATAGTTCCACAAAAGCCCCTCAATCAATCAATGCATTATTGACAGTTTATATATTACACTACACGATTTGTGTGTGTACCTGTGACACAACTTTAGTGAGGTGTTCGAGTGCCGGGAAATCAGCAGGACCCCTGCGAACAGCAGACAGGTCCAGGTGTGTGAGGGAGTGGAGGGGCAGAGTCTTCAACACCAGCTCAAAGCCAGTGGAGCCCAGTGCATTGTGGGATAGACACACTGATTTCAGGTGGCCAGTGCCTTAAAAGATCAAGGGATAGTAATTTTTAACACCCCTCCAAAAAAAATTTTTTTTCAAGCCTAAATAAATAGAAATGAATCTTAATTTATTGGCACATACTAATTTATATGATAAAGAAAAAAATCATGATTTTCTCTCCATCTTTGTCAGTTCAACCTCTCATTGGAGCTTTATTGATAATATTAGGGTTAGATGTTAGCTGTTGAGCCATTTACTGCAAACTCTACATT
This sequence comes from Trachinotus anak, assembly GCF_046630095.1. NCBI lineage: Eukaryota > Metazoa > Chordata > Actinopteri > Carangiformes > Carangidae > Trachinotus > Trachinotus anak. The sequence continues at coordinate 5,689,035 of NW_027273866.1, read as the reverse complement.
AAAACCTATCAAAGTGAACACAACTTTATCCATGCCATTAGATAACACGTTCTCAAATCCGCCAGTGGCAGTGACTCTACATTTTGGGCTGTTACCTATCAGTGCGCTGGCTAGCAGCAGTCGATGCTGCTGTAGGAAACGAGCAGTGAGGCCACAGGCCTGCAGAGACAGCTTGGCTAACAGAGGGCAGCAGGACAGCAGACGGGACAGGGACTCTGACACACCGTCACCCAGGGGGTTCATACTGAGGTCCAGCTCCTCCAGGCACTATGAGAGGAAATCCACACAAGACAATTTTATAATAAATGCATCTCATTCCCAGATGCGATGGTAAAATGTACGTGGTGTTTGAGATGACTGTTTGACACTGTGGTTTGAACACACATGGCCCCTCCCTGTGTGATCAAATGTGATTTCAGTTGATAATCGCACTTACTGAGGTGCCAGTGAAGAGTTTAATAAACTGCATTCATGATTTAAATAAAAAATGTTTTTTTAAGCAACTGGTCCTTAAAAAAAAAACAAAAGTAACTGTGTGAATCATTGAGATCAAATAAACTACGTATTCACAGCCTTAAGAAAACATATGACTGCTTTACATGCAGTGTAACATCTTCTGATTTTAATGTGTCGCCACAATCTTACATTTTTAACACTGCTAGACACCTCAATTCATCCAAATAGCAACAACAAAAACACATTTTCTTAGCCACCTGCTTGTCATCTGTCATGCAGTTGGTTTTGGTTTTATCTTTTTAGTTTAGTTCAGTTTTATCTTTTGAGATTATCAGATATCAACTTCCTATAGCCGACAATGCAAAAAAATAAGGTGACTCAAATTTTGATTGTCGCAGTCAGAGCATTGAGAAATGACACTTAATGAAACTTAACCAATTGTTTTAAGAGATGCATTCTGCTGTTATTTGGGTCCCAGCTTTACACACGAATTGCTGTTCAGTTTTTTTAATTTGATTTTTCAGTGCTTTGTGACGCACAAAGGAAACTTCTGATCAGTACAAGCAATTATTCCCACTGTAATTTAAATTTACTACAGTGTCAATTTTCAACATGCTGTGGCTCTAATCATTGTTGGATATGGGAACACATTTTCACCCAAGCTGTATGAAATCTCAGAGGAAACACTGATGACGGCAGGTGAAATAAAAACGTCTGGTCCTGCTGAGGTCTTTACCGGAAACGGCTGGCTCTGTCCTGTTAAAGCATTTGCTGCCTTCTCCAGCCCCTCCCCTGTAATGTGATTGGCAGAAATGTCCAGCAGCCGAAGCCGAGGCATGGTGATGGTTGTGGCAACCAGCTCAGGGAGAAGGTTGTCGTGGAGACGGTTGCCGGAAATACGCAGCTCGGTGAGGCTAGCCTGAAGTTTTAAGGCTCGGAGCAGAGGGTTGAGGGAAGCGGGGGCCAAACTGAGGCCACACACCGACACAGAGGAGCTCCCGTCCTGCACCTCACACAGCCTGGTGACACGCTTGTTCTCATCTGCAGGGAGAGAAAGAGACACCTCGCTTCATAAAGTATTATTGAAATGTGTTGTCTGCGTTTGAGCGTATTTGTGTGCGTTGCTCACCCACTGCCAGGCTGTGACAGGCCTTTTTGTAACGCTCAGGGAGAGGAGGGAGATCCCAGGAGCATACTTCAGCCAAAACCTGCAACATACCACGACATTGCAATTCTGTCCTAAAAGAAACCTAAAAACCGCCTTTATGTAAGACACTCTCTCTTAATGTCTGCGCTCAAATCAACCTCACCTCTTCATTGGTGTGCAGGACAGCCAGCAGCAGGTCCTGTGGGGAGAGCAGAGCGCCTTCTTTCTGCAGCGAGAGACGGGGCAGGAGGCCACATTTCTGGTAGTAACGCTGAGCTGCCTGCTCACACAGCCACGACACAGTGCAGGAGTCTGCCTCACTATAACACAGTGGAATGGACATGGGTGTGTGGATTAAAAACATTTAAAAACACCATTATTAAGTAAGTAGAAAGTAAGTTAAATGTTAAATCCCAAAATTGTAAAAAACTCAAAATCCCTAATGCTGCCATATCAAAAGTACAAAGCTCATAATTTGACAGCAGAATATTTTTTTAAGCAAAATAACAAATAATGATCTGTATTTATTGATAAAATAATAATAATAATAATAATAATAATAATAATAAACCTTTGTGGAACTGGGATGAGGAAGACATCTTCCTGAACTCTGACCCTCATTCTGATTGGTGGAGGCAGTGATGTCGGCATGGGAGCAGCCAATGTTTGAGCCGGAGGCTGAAATATACAAAGTGAAAATAAAAAAAGAAATAAAACATAAGCAAAATAAGCTGGTCTCTTTCATTTAAGTCTGTAAATGTGGAAAATATGATGATTACTCACAATTGTTAAATTTAGAAACTACTGTGAATTAAATAACTTTCAACATTGAATGCAGCCAGTGTTTTAGTGGTATGTAATACAACTCAACAGCACCACAAACTGCAGCTTCAAAAAGGCCATAAAGTTGGTTTAACACCTCTCTGAAACAGCTTCAACACAAACTGAACATTATAACTTCCATGAAGGCTGGATTTATAGCAGGGCTTTTGTATTATACTGCAATAGCTCTCGGTAGGTGTAACCGCATGGAAGATAAACATGCAGATTTTGAAATGGAAACTGTGCAGTGTGACTCTTGCAAACTTGTGGTTATAAAGTCAATTTAGATGCTTGATAAAGTGGTATTCAAGCAACAGCGGTATCTTAAAATGGCTCCACTTTCATCTCTTTCTCTCTCATTCACAGCCGCATTCATCACTATCTAAAGTTAATCAAGAGTGAAGACAGGCTCCTGACAAATGATGTTCCAGTTATGGCCCCTAGTCATGCTGAAACATTAATAACTGCCTGGCTGCAGTCGACGCTGCCCTGAATAAGAAATAGGAAATCTGTCTGAATTTTGACTTTTACTCTTTGGAAAATGAAGTGAGTCATTTTACATTGTGTTTTGTTCATTTTTATAGAACCCATCAGACTGCATGGACGGATACCTGCATGTGTATTTGCGGAGGTGGTGGAGGCGTCTCAGGTGTCATGTCGTCATCATCTGTAACGGTGGGGCTGTGTGACCTGTTCACCTCTCGTCTGCCCAGCCTCACCATCCCAGGCATCTGAGTCATTTTGACCTGGTGAGGCCTCAGAGAGCTGTTCTTTTTCAAAGAGAGAGTCCTGCTGGAGGAGGAGGGAACTGCAGAACCTGAAAGAAGAGGAGCATAATAAAGGCTGAATAAGCACAGAAATGTGGAGCAAAAAGAAAAATGAAATAAATTTTTTAAAAAGTGCCGTTACCCCTGCAGGTCGTGTCAGTGTTAAAGTGCCTGTTTTGACCTCTGGTGGCTGAAAACGAGGCCACATCCTCCCCCGTTATCCTGTTCTGCTCCACTCGAAGCCTCCTCTTCTTCTTCGGTTGTATTTCCCCCAAATCATCCTCCAGCCAGTCCTCAGCCAGATACTCCTCCTCAGGAACCAGAGCGGATTTATTGCTGGCTGATACAGCGGGTGTGCTGGAGAACTGGGGTTGTGAAAGACCCTGGAGAAGAGTTTTGGCGCTGCCCAAGCCTCTAATGGCACTGTGATACTCCTCTCGTCCAAAGACAGACGGCACAGTGGCCTCTCTGACGCTTTCTCGACCTGAGGAAGGGATGGAGCTGGTTTCTTTGTTTGGTGGAACTTCCTTTTGACTTGGGGCTGCTGGGAAACTGTGTCTAGGGCGGACGGGACGGAGAGGACTGATGGGACTGTCAGAGTCGCTGTCGTCCGAGCAGCTGCTGTTATTCTAAAGAACACATACACATATAAATCATGAGCTGCAAATGTAGATCTAAAGAGTCCAGTTTGTGTAATCTCAATGAATCCAAAACATGTGTAGGAAGAAGTTATGTCATATTTTAACCTACATAGAAAGCATTCATCAGACATTACCCCATACAGAACAGCAGCCTCTGTTCCTCTGGCTCTGTGCCGCTGTGTTGAACCATTGTTCTGCCGCCATTTGGGGCTGGCAGGTGCCTTCACCTCTGAGCTCCTGTTGTTTCGAGGCCAGTCTTGGCTGGTGGAACAGCCCCCTCCAGAGGACGACAGTGGCTCTGAGTTCTCAGCATCAAACAGCTGGCTGTCCTGCAGGGCATCGAAAGGCTTGGCTGGGGCCGGAGCAGCAGGCACTGTGGTAAACAGAGATAAGTGGGAAAAACAAGTGCTTGAGAGGACATTTAAAAGGCAAACTGAGGCTAACATGGTAAGACCACATAAAAGCCTCACCTCCCCCTGCTAGTGCCTTCCTCAGCAGTCTCTCTGTAATGATGCACTCCTGTTTGGTGTCCTGGTCCAGCTCTCTGCTGTACGTCCTCTGCCACTGGCGCAGGGTGTCCATGGCTGTCTCACCCTGACGGAGGAGAGTGAAAACATAAAATAGAAACACACATAAGTGGGGGAGGATTCATTTCTCTTGGAGGTGGGGTGACTAGTCACTAATAACAGACTTAATTTTTGGCATACTCTTGGTCTGAGCTAAGAATGGGAAGAGTGTAGAGCAACACATACAACTACTGCATCCAGTTTCCTGAAATATTATGTGTAAATTTTGCTGGATAAAGTCTGAGGACCAATTGTCGCCTTATCAAATTAAGTTCATGATGGACAGTGTGTGGTATTTTTTGGTTTTTAATCCTACGCACCCGTCCCGAAGACTTTATGGTGTGCAAGAACTCTTTCTGAAATTATGTCCTAGGAAAAATTATTACATAAACTGCTACTTGGCAGAATACCAACAGAAATTTTTCATAAGGATGATCTGCAGTATATTTATGTAAAATTTGAAGGACTTCTGGTCTGAAACTTCAAGAAAATATTTACAGAAAGGTGAAATGCCCATGCATGCACAAAAGGGAAGATATGATTGAAAAATAACCCCATAAAAAAACCAAGGAGCAAATTACATCTAATTAAGACAGAACTTAGAAATACAGAAGAGAAACACACATAATAAGTAGTTTGCAACTGTCTGTCTTAATAATTACATTACAGCATATTAAGAGTCCGTAAATAACACTAAAATTAATTAACATACTAAGCCTGCCAGTGACACCAACATCATTTTCTATTACACACACACACACACACACACACACCTTTGAGTTGCGTAGCATGACAGAAGCCCCTCTTTCCATCAGGAGCCTTGCAACCTTTAAATTGCCACAAGCGAGGGCATCATGAAGAGGAGTCACTTTTTCGCATAAGGGGCCGCCGGGGTCGTTGATGTTCGCACCGCGATCCAGCAGCAAAGCTACAATGTCTGCATGAGAGACAGACAAAGGATGATAGACATTTTCTTTTAGTTTCATAAAACAACATTTAAACACGGTTCAGTACAGTTAATCCTAAATTGGTTACCATAGTGACCATGGTTGCAGGCCTCATGCAGGGGAGTCCAACCACAGTAGTCTCTGGGATTCACAGGGTGACCCTGATGTACAGACAAGCAGGAAAACATTAATTATCACACAATCCAAGTTATTACAGTTTCTGTTTGTAGAATTTTTTTTTTTTTTTTTTTTTTTTTAATTTTTCATCTTTGTGAATGTCAATAAATGATTCAAAGCTGAGCAGAGCCCGTCTCTGAGGTGAACTTTGGTTTTTTGTGTAGTAAATATTCAACAAGCTTAGGCAACAAGCTCAAGTCCAAGACATTTGTTACTGTTCAGTTTACTGAGGATTTCACACTCATCTGTCTGACTTTCATTATTTTTTGCTTTCCATTTGTCTTGATTTGGCTTTTTTGGTCACATTTCCAGTGGGAAAAAAAGGCAGTATTTATTTTTAAACAAAATTGATAAAACTTGGTTTCCCTCACCTGTTCTACCAGATACTGGACCTGCTTCAGGTTGCCATCAATACATGCTCTGTGCAGAGATGTCTCACCCTTCTCATTCCTCTTGTTCCACTAAAGTGTTACAGATAAAGGAGCAGCACGAGACATAAGAAGGTCAGAGGGTAACACAAAGATATAAGATGTGGAGTTCAAACATGAAGTGATTGCTTGTCCAAACTAATAAATGACTCACCCTTCCTGCTTTCCTCCTTCCCGACACCATCTTGTCATAACCATCCAAATCATCATCTGGAGCCCATATGAAGTAATTATACTTAATTAATTGAATTCAAAAATGTCACAGGGCCAACTCAACAGTTGGAAATTGGACAACACGTAGCCCACCTGAATCTGAGAGGACGACATCACTGTCATCCAGAGGTTCACTGTTGTCTATCTCCTCCTCTTCATCCTCCTCACCATCACTCCCATCTGGACTCCAGCCCTCTGCAGCACACAGCTCCTGCAGCATCGCATCAGTGTCCTCAGCATCTGGTGAGCCGCTCCGTCTCTGGAAAGCCAACCAGAGCCTCAACACACGTTTCTGTGGGCAGAAAACACAGGAAAATGTCAAAACTGAGTTGTAGTATGCCTATGCGTGCAGGTTCACAGCTAAATAAGAAGGGTGCTAGGAGAACTGCTTAGTCAGCCTCTTAACTTAGTTTGAGAACCCTTTTTTTGTTTCCATTTCTATTTTTTCATAACTTCCAGCTGCTCATAGCACCTCACCTGTAGTCTGGCCTGCCCAGATGTCTGAGTGCAGCGTAAAGCCGTACTGTAGCTGCTGTCTATATCCTGGGAGGCACAGCTGCTCTCCTCCTGAGCTGTTGCAATGTTCAGCCAAGTGCTACATTCCTGACAGAGACAGATTGAGGTGATAAGTTACATTCACAAGTATGGAGTTGATAAATACACAAATGAGTGTATATATTTTATACTATATATTTATTATATATTTGCAATATGAGACGAAAGACCTCTAGTTGTTTTCAAGCCCAAATATGTGACTGTATAAAAGATTGTACATGAGGAAAAGCATGTAAAAGAAGCTCAAAAATACACACATATTTGTGCTTTGTTCTACTAAAAAAAAGTAAGTAAGATTCCAACTTATATATTTCAGTGTATTAAAGCAGTTGTGTGTTCTGTTAGTATAATTATGGTATTAAACAAGGTCTGTCGTTAGCAGTGCTAATGCTGGTAGAGGTCACTGGACAACATCCAATACCCATTTACCATGGCACTGCAGGCTGGCCATTTAAAAACACAGTAATGCTGGGTGAAGATTAGGCCTGATCAATATACAAAAAAAAAATAATAATAAAATTAAAAAATTGTATTGCGATTATTTTCTGTTGTGATTGCGGTATGAAAAAAAAAAACGTGTAAAAATGATGATGATGTGAGTTTTGCTGGGGCCAGGGGCGTCTCTGTAAAACCACAATGCTTCATTTATTGTTTGTTCAGACACATTTTACCTTTATCAAAAAAAAAAAAAAAATGCAGTTTATCGGATTTGGATATTGCATTTGGTCACACTGTGATTTCAATATTATTTCGATTAATTATTCAGCACTAGTGAAGATGCAGGTAGGTCATGTATACCTCAAAGGGGCTGCCCTGCCTTAAAGCCAGCTCCTGCCTGTAGTGTTCCACCGCCTTGCTGTGCTGTCTCAGATCAGTGTACGTCGCAGCCAGGGACACATGAATGACAGCCAGCTCCCGCGCAGCCTTTCCCAGTGCCTCAGCACCCTTAAGCTACACCAGAATGACAACACAGATTTATATGATTCAATGCTCTGACAATCTGCTATAGAGTTGCTAAAAGGGAGACATATGGGAGAAGTTAAAATGCAGTGGATATTAGGTGCTAAAAGTTAAAACAGCAGGGTTACGAATATGGTCCATGTAAATCTTTAATGTTTCTCACTTGAGCTTGATAGGCATCCAGAGCTTTGCTGTAGCAGCCAACTTTACAGTAGAGGTCCCCCAGCTGCTCTGCCAGCTCCACGGCCCGACGGGAGCCGAGTCTTTTGCCTTGATCCTCTCCCAGCTCTTCCTCTAATTTAAAGCCCTGGTCAGCTGTGAAAGCAGAAAAACACATCCCCCCGTTAACTCAAGTATCTCGAAAAGAAAAAATATAAAACATTTATTTATTTTACCATTTATCTACTTAGGTTGAGTGAATCAAAACTCACCATATTTGAAAGCTTTCTTCACTGCTTGTCTGTCCAGGGGCTGCTGGGAACCCAGCAAGAGAGCTTTCTTCAGAGATTTTCTAGCTGCTACAAAATCCCCAAGAGACAGCTGCACCTGTGAATAAACGTCATGAGAACACACACACACACACACACACACACACACACACACACTAATTACAAACCGTTGAATCACAGTGACAGAAAATAGGAGGGTTGGTTGAGTTTGTACCTTGCCAATGCAGTGAAAGCATTCGCTCTCACTGAACTTTTCTTTAATCTTTCTGGCACACTCTTTAGCTTGTTCCAGGCACCGCACAGCGTTTGAGTGTTGACCGTTGCGAAAGTAGATGTTGCCCAGGTTAAAGTTTGCACGGTAGAGATCCTCCAGCAGCTGGCTCTTCCTTTACAGGAGGAAGGAAATGGAGGAATACAAAAATATTACCAACACTTTATGGTAAGCATTTTAGCCGCTGCCTTATACTGTTAGTGATTGGCAAGAGGAGAATGGAAAGCTCCACCTTTCCACCTGGGTTTTTACATTAAGATATAGAACAGTTTAAGATTTTCCTACTCAGCGATGAAGACACTTCGGCGGATGTACTCGCTGCAGTGTTTGGGCTGCCCGAGATGATCACAGACTAGACCAAGATTGAGGAACAGGCGAGCCTTCATCTCACTAATCTCTCGCGCTGACACTGTCCCTAGAGTTAAGAAAAACGAAACATGTTAAGACAAACAAGTGATCGAAAACATAATTACATTCTCTACAAATCCCAGAGGATACGCACAAGCCTGTTAGTAAACAGCACACACCTTCCAGACGATCATTCACAATGGCCAGGCTCTTCCTGAAGGCATCTTCTGCTTGCTCTAAACTCTTTCTCGACTGGTCTGATTCATAACGGAAGAGGTACGTTCGACCAATAGTAGCCAGCGCCCTTTGTTCCTCTGCGTGATCTCTGACAGAGCGAGCCAAGTCCAGGTGACACTGCTGGTGCTGGAGAAGACAAATACATGTTTTTCCTTAACATTGCTTGTAGGACTACAATGTTGTTGTTGTTGTTGTTGTCCCCAAAATCTGCATCCCTATAGCACTGCGGTAAAGGCAAAGTACAGCTTTGAGCAATCTGGAAGCGTTTTTGCAGGCATTTTAAAGCCAACCAATCTACTCACTTTCAAAGCAGCCACAATGTCTCCCATCTCTGCATAGCACTCTCCTATTTTACGATTGGCCACAGCTCGTCCAATCACATCATTCAGCACCTCAGAGAGCGCCAACTCCTGCTGGTGCTCCCTAATGGCAGCCTCATAGTCACCTGAGACACAGGAAGATCAGACAGAACGAACTGGCTAAACAAATGGTGAAAAAAGGAAATGTTGAAGTCAAGTTTTACACTGCACTTTCAAGGTGAGGGGGGAAAAAAGCATGGCAACAGGATTAGGCTTATACAACAAAAATAAGGAATTTACATTGAATCCAAAATGGAGTTTTGAGGAAGAAACGGGAAAGAGGATGAATAAGTAGACTGAGACTAGGACAGTAATGGTCCATGTGGAGGACGTCCATGTAACATGCACAAACTATGCCACAGCTGCACAGGAAACAATTGCAGACTTGTAGAGATTTGTAATATTAAATACTGGTGTGAAAACATAATAGAGTGATGAAGTAGTGGGGAAGGCAGAGAGCTGGACTGAATAAACAAACAACTGTGACTCCAGGCCGAGTTAAATTTCATAAACAGACAGGAAAAACAACATCAAAGATGCTGGCTCCCATAAACTTCACAAAAGACAAAGAGGAAGGACCACACTGTGTTGTGTAGGATTGTGGGACTTCCAGTTTTGCAGAAATGGTGTATGGAGTAACTCATTTAAAACAACAACATCAAAAAAAAAAAAAAAAAAAAAAAGCAAGTGCCATACAATAAGTTCTTGCAATTAAATCAATAAAGAGTTTGTAAAGGCACACAAGCCAAGTCTGCATGTAAGGAGTCATGTCTACTTACACCACTTCCATCTAGTGTATTATTAGAAACAAACAAATAAATAATAATTATGTATATTTTGCATGATTTGGACATATTCCTTCCACCCTGACTGATCCTGACTATAATACATGATGATATATGATAAATATACACAAATGTCTTTAACATAACATCTCCTATCAATAAACTTAACATTGTAAATAGCCACAAGATGACATGAATGAGAGTAGCATTAACAACTTACCATTTCTGGACAGCAGCTCTCCTAGCTGGTTGCAGATGCTTGCCTCCTCTCTTAGGTTGTTACTGTTCTGGGCTTTGCTCTTCGCTTTCTGCAGCTCTGCAAAGTGAACACACGTTCAACTTTTACCCGACAAAAAAAGCAAAACGCGTACCAACTCGTAAATAATAAAATATGGCGATGCTTACGTTTAATCTCCCGTGAAGAGCTCATCTTCCCTCAGCTCTGAAGCTGGAGGTAAACGGCGACGCGGAGGGCTTAGCTTTAGCCAGAGCTACTAAACAAGCGCTGACGGACAAACTATAAAGTCACACAGTTCACCATTTGACTGATACGTGTCTTTGTTTGTCCGTGAATCTTCTCGATGCCATTCAATGAAATCGATCGATCGTGTTCGACGTGGATGAAAACACCGCTACACATTGGACGTACCGCTACTTCCGCTATCAGCCTTTACAAAGCCCCGCCATAACTGTGAGCCAATCACGTCACTGCAATGTATATGGGTATATTTTGCCCTGGGTTAAGATCTCAGGCACAAATACCACTTCGATAACCGGGATTATAAAGTCGTGTGTCCCATTATTTTCCCAGATCAGATCACTCGCTATAAGACAACACTTAAACACAATAGCTCTTGATGTGTTGACATTTCTGTAGAAAGAACAGCGTGGGGCTGTCTGCCTGACAGACTGTGTCCGGGGAAAAATAAAACACCTCCACCAAAAACAGTGGAGGGATCAGTCGTATCATCAATATGGAAGAAATTGACGCTTTTCTGACATCTAGCGATTGTTTATGGTCTCAGATCAGTTACAGTACAGAAGTATGACAGCATGAAACAACGCACAGAAGTCAAGTCAGGTAAATAACACATGCAAGAGGTAGACTCCCTGTGTTTCCTGAGCCAGTTATGACGTTTAAATCCTGTGACAGCATGATTGTGTTGAGGAAAACTTTTCTTGTACCAAGAGAATTAATGATATATGTTTATATGGTCATTTAAGAAATACTGGGAGTCAATAGTTTGGAGCCAATTCCTGCCAGAGAAATTAAAAAAAAAAAAAATGGATTGATGGAAAATAAATTTCATAATAAATCTATGGTGCTGCATCATAGCAGAGTGACTATGACTTCACCTGTCTATTGGACCTACTGTACATCTTTTTTTGTTTGTTTGTTTTTTGTTTGCCCTGAATTAATAGGCTTCTATTTACACATTAGATTAAAAATTATGCTTGGACTCACCGCTGAGAAATAATGGTTTTACTGCATGTTAGAAGGTATTAGTATTTTGTGATGTTGTCATCTGAAAGCCCCTGAAACTAAAATTCCGTGGGCAGATGAATTTTTAATTTTTATTTTACAAATTTTCAAACTGTTTTGTGTCAACATTTCTAAATTCAACCCATGCTGTCTCGAGCACGACTCTGATGTGAATCTTAAATTCAATTTGAACACCACTAGACTATAGTAGGCTCAATGTAACTCTGGTGCAATAACTAAAATGTGTGTAGAAATCAGTGTAATTATAATAAGTAGGAGGACATTTCACCTGATTGTTTGTTGCCTGTGCTGGTTTGTGCAGTTGGTGGCTGTTACATTTGCCCAGTCAGCACGATGACTGTAAAGAAGGATCCACAATTACCAAATACAAACAATGCCTAACATTACTTACACCATTTTTCAGATTGACGTCCATGGAGCTAACCTAAATTCATGATCTTATAATCCAAATGTTCTGCTTGCTAAAAAAAAAAGGGTTGACACGTGGGTTGGATGATGGTGATGTCAGTGCTGAGACGTTTTCTTTTTTCCTCTTGATTGGCTTATTCAGGTGGACAGCAAGCCTTGACAAACAAATAGTGACGCAGCCTCAAGTGTTTTGCTGAATTGAAAAAACACATCCATTATTTGTCCTCCTTGAGTTTTCTGAAGCAGACCAGTAAGTATGTGTTGGATGCTGTCTGTTGGGACCAAATGCATGTGGTGTTTTATTTTTTTTTATCCATCATCTGAGAAAATAATAGTTGAAAAACACTGCAAAGATTAAAAAAGGAAATTGTTTTATTGGCTTGATATGTATATATAGGCTAAACATAAATTAATATTACATCTAGATTTGCAGGTTTCTTGTTTAAAAAGAAATATTCCCAAATCTGGTTCCCCTGAGAAGTAGTGAAAAACACCACAGCAGACAGCAAGAAACTAACACAGTCAAACAGCCCTACATTCACTATCCAGGTTTGCATTATGGAATCAATTTCCTGCAAAATTAAAATCCTGCAAACACCAACAAGCAGAAATGAGGTTTTATACATTTTTGTCAAAACATTTTTGACATGCCAGACGCGAGACTGCAGTATCAGAAGGAGCCTTTCACATTAGAAACAGAGCTTCCTGTCAGCCCCTGTGAGTCTGTATCTCTAAACCGTTGACCTTACAAATGAGCACGCTGCATCATTGTGAGAATTGGTGTTTCTGGGCGGTGCAAAGTGGAGTAGAGCACATCAGAGTGCAGGATATCTGAGCACAGCAGCACACAGAGAGGCAGGCACATCCGCCGCTGGAGGGATCAAATCTGTACCATCTGACGCTCAAGGATTTATGGGTTTAGTCAAAATTGCTTTTCCCACTGTGGAGATTAAGCACCGTAGGATGTTTTCCACTCAGGCCGTAGAATAGCCCAGTGTAGCTGCTGCTGTCGCTGTTTTTCTCCCCTTTTATCGGCTCCGGCGCTGGAGAAGGGAATGTCTCAGGGAGGTAGAGTGCTCCAAACCCTGGAGGGGAGTAGATTCTGACTGCCAGGAGAGGTCCGTCCTCTGGGGAATGTGAACCATGCAGGTGGATGCTGTTCTTGTGCTCTTCTGTGTTTGGCTCGCGGGTGCAGCTGGGAAGATGGCCCAGCCAAGGGGTCACAAGCTGGAGACCTACAAACAGAGCAGGTAATGTCAAAAGAGTCACAGATGTCAAGGACAAACACTGGAGTGCAATGGATTTATTGTCTCAACATGATGTAAGACAGCTTTAAATTAAGCTTTTAATGCAAAATCTGCAAACATTTTTAAATGTAGAGGGCTTTTCCTGATAAGGGCTTCTTTATTTTCTTATAGATGTTTTATTTTGGGCTCACATGATGTTGTCCAGTGTTTCCTGTGTCACCTGTGCTGCTCCCTCCCCCTCTGAGAACAGACTTATTCAGACAGCAGATTGGAGAGTGGAGAGAGAGGGAGACCTAAATCCCCACATCTATTTATGTGCTACTGGTGACTGCTGTGTTCTTTTGCCCCACAACTGCTGCAAGCCAGTTAATGACTGTTTTCCCCAAAGGCAGCAGTTGTAGTCAATGTCATTTTCAGGTGATTATTTAGGCTAATTGCTCCCTTGTTAATGCATCCATTGGATTAGATGTTTTAGTCTGAGCATTTAGTCTAGCAACCTGAGGTTTTATAGATTGAATAGACTTGGACATTAGAGGTAATTTAAATAGACAGGATCGCATTTGCATTTGTATCTTAGGAAGTTTTAGCACTGATGTCAGTTGCAAGGAGCAGTATACGGAGGGGCAATCTTGACATAGCTGTGGTGGAAGAAATGTGAGATTTGCAATTCAAAGCAAGCAGTTAGCATTTCAGTCATTTTTGACTCATATTCAAAATGCTTACTCAAACTCAAAACTGATCAGTATTTTAATGATGTGGTTATATTTGGGGCACATACTGAAGCATAAAAAAGTTTCATTAGATTTAACTATGTGTAGAAATTGTGGGATGACTGAAATAAATTTGTGAAATTGTGTAGAAAGTAGGGCTGCAACTAACAATTGTTCTCTTGAATTAAGTTTAGAAAATGTCGAACCAACCAAGATATTCAGTTCACTGTCATATAAGATAAAGACAAACTAGTTTTTGCCATTTTGCTTAAAAAAATATTTAAATGATTAATTGGTTAACAAAATGTTGTTTCAAAACTGTTTCAGTTCTTTAGTGCATGGAGCACAATGTTACTCTACAAAACTAAAGACTAAGTTGCTTATTGCTTATAAGCAACTTAGTCTTTAGACCACATATTGAAGCATAAAAACATTTTATGTGAATGATATTTTACGTAGAAATTCTGGCATCAGGTAAATATGTGATATCAGGTATTTCAATGAGCGTTAAATTAAACAGCAAAATTGTTAGAATTAATTGCCATCTGGGAGTATAATAATCATAATATACCAGCATGTTAAAATAAAACTAGCACTTTCAGATGGCAACTGTCGAGAACAACATCAGATCTGAGAACAGAGTCATTGTCTTGATTAATCAATTTATCATTTACTTATTAAATCATTTTTATAATTTGTTTATTAAATGTTGGAAAAATTGTTAAAAAAAAAACATCACACCTTCCTATAATCCAAGTTTTATTCAACCAACAGTCCAAAACCATGAAAAGACAAAAATGGCAGGAAATCCTACCGTTTGAGAAGCTAAAACCTGGGAATGTCTGGCATTTTTATTTGAAAAATGATTTGACCTGATCATTTATCCTATAATCAAAACAACTGCCACTTAATTACATCAGTCTGGTGTAACTGATTATAATTGATTGTAAGTATTTCGGCTGCTGAAAGCAACACTTGACTCAGATTTACACCGCCATATTTGCTGTTATCTTACACATTAGTAGGAACACTAACTGTCAGAAAAACTTCCCCATAAATGATTCATGTATATTTTACTCCTTTCCAGTATTTATATGTACAAAAGCACTATTCTCTTGTAGAAATATCAGCACAGAGTTCAACTGTAGCCTGCGGCCCCCAAGAAAGAAGCTGTCTTTGTGTTAAATTCTGGTGAAGATGATAAGATTTTCCCAAGAAGGCAAAGTACAGCTCTGTACACCTCATAACGTTATCAGCGTTGTGAACTATTTGCATCCAATATATCCAACAGACCCTGTCAAATCATAATCCCCCTGCCTTTAGATACAGTATCACTTTTAATGCTATAACCGCTGTTATTTATAGACCAGAGGCGATGTCAAACAGCAGCCTGCTCGATATTAAGATAAATAAATGTGTTTGACATAACACACAGCTGCTTGTGTACATCACGACAAACTGTCAGGATGCATGACATGTTGAGTGTGATCTCACTCAGGGGACGCGTGTGTTAAACAGTGCAGGGTTAAAGCTGCCTTTTTAAATCCAAACAATCCTCCGTGAAATTACAGTCATTTAAAGTGATCATCTCTGCCCTAAGGTGATTAAGATGATCATTAAGTATGAGAGGAGCACTATCGTAATCATCTGTGGCAAATCTGCAGAAGACAAAGCACAAGTGGCTCAAAGCTGTGCTGTAATCTCTAAACGCCGCTGTCGACTTGTTATCAAATCTATGCTTGACTTTTTTTTCTCCTGCAACTAGTTAAAAGTCCCCTCACATCAGTCCTCTCTTTGCTGACACACACAGTCTGTGAATACAAATCTCTGATTCCTCTTCTAGCGAGGGGGAAAATCTCATGTACTTATGTAGAAGTCAAACTCGTCTTCTCGCTGTTTCTCATCTTTCCAATCCTCCTCCTCCCTTGAGTGTGAAATTGCAAAAGCGGCTGGATGTTGCTACAGCGTGGGCTGTGGGAGTTTACACTAAATTACTGAAAATTTTTTCACTCACTGCCTTGAAGGAGGAAGAGCGGAGTTGGGGATTTGTGTGGGACAGCAGAGTCTCACACAAGAAAACATCTGAGGAGAAAACCCTAATGAGGTTTATAAGATAATTTGGAATGGTCGCTGAATGATTGTTTGGACAGAAAAGCAACACATTTTTATGAAAACTATGTTCACCCTACTTATCTTCTCTTATTTCCCTCCTCTGCTTCTTTTGACACTTCCACATAAATATCTAAAACAATCTTTAAATAAAGATTCATTTAAACACTGCCAAACAAAGCCAAATTGTGGTAACTAGCTCATGTAGTCAAAACCTGGTTAAGCCCAGAACTTCTTTACATTTATTTTACTATATATTTTTTAAGTGGCAGAAAACAGCATGCTAAATGTAGAGTTACCACAATACACGGATAAAAAACAAACCAAACAATCAACTACACAGAGAGCCAAGTCAAGCTAGCTGGTGAGATAGTCATGACTAACCTTGACTGAAGCTAAATTGATCTACTCCCCCACCGCCCACCTTTGTAACTTTTTCCCATAGTTGAAATATATACATTTTGATGAACTAACATCTTGGAGAATCAAAATCACTAAACTAGTGCTTTAAAAAAAAGCAGAGTAGAAGTGACTGCCATCAGCTTTTCACTCAAGTGGGAATTCAAATTACTTTTAAATCACATATTTAAAAGTATTTAAATCCTTTATATATATATATATATATATATATATATATATATATACATTTTAAAAAAGTTTTTAAAAAATGTAATTGCTAACAAATGGACAACAAAAAGCAGGAAGAATATATTTTCTTTCTTGTACTATTCTGTACCATTTACTTACTTTACTTCATTTACGTTTTTTGCCTCATTGATTCTTGTGGTAAAATAAAGTACCCTAAATAAAGTCTAAAAATACATAAAATTGACATCCATATGTTACAATATACCCAGTGAGCCTGTAAACATTAAACCCATTTTTTCAACTTTTTCTCTAGTATACATTCAGCATTAATGTATCCAGAATGACCTCTGCAGAAAATCTGGCTATTTAACCAGTTTGCAGCCCCTGCAGTGATGCATGCATGCAGCCAGCTGCTGCAGAAAACAGCAGAAACAGCGTCAGGCCACACAGAGCAGAGCAGTGTGCAGACAGGCAGTCTGCTGTGTGGCGTAGGCAGGCAGAGAGGGGATTGGAGAGGCATTTCTGCCAAGAGGATTAGGAACCAGCTGCTGGATGGACACAGACAAGTAGCACCCATTGCCCATCACATCACTGCAGCTAGCACCCAGAGAAACCCTCCTCTTACTGTTTCATTTCGCTCCGGTGGTGTTTTTTAGTTTTTGTGCAGTCCCTTCATCTCTCCCTCTCGCTTGCTTCCTCTGTGGTATTTCCTTAATGCATGTCTGTGGTTGTCACAGGGATTTGGCCCTGTCTGTCACAGCATGCTCTACTCTATTAATCCATTTTAGGGTTTTTGGAATTCATCTTTTTTCTCTCTCTCTCTCTCTATCTCTCGTGGCCTGAAATGGTGCCTAAAAGACAAATATACAAAGGCAGGCCTCTTGAAAAATGACACCAGAGAAGATCTGGCTTCATTCAAAGAGGATGTGATGAGGAAATGCTCTTTTGCCCTTTGTGCGATTTGTGGATAAAATGTGTGTGATGTAACTGCATGTATTATTACATCTTTGGAGGAAAAGTTATTGTTGCATCTGTAACATCATGTAGATTTAAGCTTTAAAATCACTTATCATGATTTCTTCAAAAGATTGATTAATCTGAGGAATATTTTTTCAATAAATCAAATAATTGTTTGGTCTATTAGATGTCACAAAGTAATGAAAAATGTTTATGTTCACAGAACCTAAGGTGCTATTTTGAAAATTGCTTGTTTTGTGTGTCCAACAGTCCAAAACCCAAATATATGTAGTTTATCATTATAAATGACAAAGACACTTTTTTTGAGAAGCTGCAACCGGTAACACTGAAAAGTGCAACACGTTTCGCTTGACGCTTCATTAGGCTGATGAAACTGCGGGACAATGGCCTTAGTAAGCAGATAAAAAGGTATAAAGGTTTGAAACTTAGGCTTGACCATATCGGACAATCAACACAGGGCCAAACTCCATTGAACAATATACAAAAATACCACAGAGAAATAAAAGCTAGAGATAATAATGGAAGAGGTGAAAACAAACAAACAAATGGAAAATGGACATGGAAATGATAATCAATATAAAATGAAAGGAAAAAAAGAAATATTTTTTGAAAAATTACAAAAAAGAAAAAACTATATATAAATAACAAATACTGAGAAGAAAAATCAAAATCATATAGAAACATATCGGTGAATGTTTGCCATTTTAGCTCGAAAAATGACTTGAGGAACGACATTTTCTGTGGACTGACTAATCGATTAAAAAGAGAAGCTAACATACCTGGCTTCATTTTGATTTTTCTTTTTCTCAAAAAGATTACGGTGTAGAGGTTAAACAGAAGAAAACTCAAACTCAAAATCTAATCTAAAATCTCAGCTTTTTTCTGCTGCTGCCATATGTGACAGATGTTATTTATTTATTTAGTGCTGCTCTTAATTAACAGGTTGCGAAGAGAGACCAGAATGGAGGGGGGTGGAGGTCACAAATCTGGAAGGTACGTTTTAAAACTCTTGGATTGAAAGATTTTCAAAGAAGACTCATTTCCTAATTACATTTCACATTAAAAACTACGTATCACATATCCCTGAAGGCCCATTGTGACCACATGTCTGTCTTTTGTGTTTTTTTTACAGCCCGATTTACAAACGAAGTCCAGACATGACAAAATCTCCGATGACAAAATCTGAACAGCTCCTTAGAATAGATGACCATGATTTCACCATGAGACCAGCATTCGGAGGTCAGAAAATCTGATTTGAGTATTTTAAATGAAAATGTTCATCTTTCATTAACAAATCTGCAGCTCAGACAAATGACTGCATTGGAGGCTGCATGGTCAGTCATCAAGTGTAGCGGGATGAGATCTGTGCTGTGGTCATTGGTTTATAAAACTGTCCTATAGGCATTAAGCTCTTGACCTTAATGACACCATCCATGCAAGCTGTGCTGGAGTTTCCAGTTGCAGCTCAGTTCTTTACATCACAAGTGTTAATACATGTCTTTTGCATTGCTGTATATTGGAAGGCTTTGGTGTCAGCTTTTTGAAATCAAATCTGTAGGATTACACTGAGATAAAGACACACCAGCTTTTGTTTTAACTAGAAGATCATAATGGAATATCTTTTTATCTTTCTTTTGGCACGAATAACCACATAACCACATACACAAGAACAGTATTTAACAACAAAAAAAAAAAAATCACTGCAGCGCACAGAAACACGTGCTGTTTTTATTAGACCACAACTACTTTTAATCACACGACAATCTGCTGCTGAAAACACACCAAGTGACCCTTTGCAGAATCTGTTTGCTACGTCTAGTTTCAACCATCAAGTGCGTATCCGCTGGAAGGGGAAAAGACAGCTGGATTTCATCCAGTGCGGCATCAACTTTGATCCATTATTGTGACCTAATTGTGTTTGTGTACTATTGGAGGATGATGATGCAGAGTAAAAAGGCTGAAATAGGTCAAAAGTAGAGTCCCAGCCAGACCGACGCAGTCGTGGCGCAAACAGTTGCTCTATATTCGTGTGTTTCATTGTTGTTTTTGGAAACATGATTTCCAAAATAAGACGCTGAAAAAGTCTCAGTGAATCAGCCATGTTGACTGTTTACCCATTGCACAATGTCATAATGAAGCAGAGAGACATTTTCAATCAGCCTCTATGAGAAAAATAACATTTCTACAGCTGCTGATATGAGTCCATTTTATTTCAGGTCCTCCAATTCCTGTTGGGGTAGATGTTCAGGTTGAAAGTCTGGATACTATCTCTGAAGTGGACATGGTAAGTATGAAACAGCTTTTGAGGTCAATTTTATCAAGTCATCTTAAGTACAATTGTGAAGTACCTTACTTGAATATATATGTTTTCTGCTATGATCTGCTTCTTCTCCACAAACATTCATTTGACGGCAATAGTTACTATGATTTGAAAGATCCAACATTAAAATACATATGATAAGATACAATAAAAATAAAAAACGATAAAATACAAAGACAAAGACAGTAGCTCCTTATCAGGCTTGTGAAAAATGAATCCCAACCAAGTCTACCAAGTTTAGTAGAACTTGTCTTTGTCTTCTTTGCTACTTCATTAATCACCTCATGACCCTTCAGATTTATTTTGTGATTCTCTGGAGGGGACCTGACCCCTAGGCTGAGAATTAATAGACTAAATTAACTAACTTTATATAAAATAGTTTAAACTAGCACCAACTTGACCAGCTACAGTAGGAAAACGCTGTATCAGTATTAACAACATGTAATGTCTATAATAATACTATGTCAGTCACAGTAATGGAGTATTTTTACATTGTTGTGCTGGTACTTTTACATTGAAAATAAAAGTTTTTAGTATTTCTTCCACCACTGTTCAACGCCCCAGTGTTTTTCCTTCCTGTAGGATTTTACTATGACACTGTACCTGCGTCACTACTGGAAGGATGAGCGGCTGGCGTTCCCGAGCACCAACAACCAGAGCATGACCTTTGACAGTCGCCTGGTGAAGAAGATCTGGGTCCCTGACATGTTCTTCGTCCACTCCAAGCGCTCTTTCATCCACGACACTACCACTGATAATGTCATGCTGAGGGTTTATCCTGATGGCAACGTCCTTTACAGTCTCAGGTAGACCCAGCGCCTTTTTATATAATAGTGAAAAAATAGTCTCCTCAAGCAATTTATATACTTGAAAAAAGGCATTAAAGACAAAGCTATTTGGTCATTCTTCTCTGCTGGAAAAATAATGGAAAACATCACAATAAATAAATTTAAAAAACAATACGTTTTTCCAACTGAGAAATAAAAAAATTCAGCACGTCCGCTGTCAGATAAAACAATAGAAGACACAAAAACACGCCACATAAAAAGCTCACCACTGATATGAATCTCACTGTAGATGAAAGGTCCAGCGGCATTCTGTGGAACAACATGTGATAATTGTAATCAGTGCTGCATACAAATGTGACAGCGCTGAGGTAATCAGAGGAGAAATACTTGCCACTTTTTCATGTGCCAGGTCATTGTAGGGTCCCTTTGCCCTATATTTAATCAGCAAGGTAATTTATATTCACAAAGACAGCATAGCAGAAGACCATCTGATTAAGAATTAGGGATAACAAGAGGGATAGTGGATAACAATGGCATGACACTGCAGGGAGATGATACAAAGGGGAAAATGAAAACACATTCAAAAGTGCTCTGAAAAAATAGAATAAAGTAGCACAGTTATAAGTTGCAAGTAATTCCTGGCCTGCACACACACCCCACCACCAAGCACAAACTACACAGCCTGAGTCTCTATTCCTTCCATTTGTTTGACAGAGTATTTACTGTTTCTATATTTGTGAATTTAACCTCTATCCTCAATATTTCATTGGAAGTTGAATTGAAGTGTTTTGTTTGTGTCACTGCTTCTGTCCCGGCAGAGTCACTGTCACTGCCATGTGTAACATGGACCTCAGCCGCTTTCCTCTGGACACGCAAACCTGCTCACTTGAGATTGAGAGCTGTGAGTGGATTTATCAAAAATATGGACAAATATGTCAGAAAGACACATCTTTTTTTGTCACTTGAACATGCTGCTTCATCCATCCATCCAACCATCTAAAGTATCTCAAAGACGAATGTCTGAATTTGAAGTCTGCTTTCATATTCATGGTTTTCAGAGTATGGATTCTGAACTTTCTGACCTTTCTTCCACTACCATCGACATTTCAATTATACACAGCATGAAATATCAACATCTGTTGTGCAATGACATTTACTGAGCACATTCATTCACGTTTTCATTTTCCGTTTTGGAAACTACATGAGCTTTCCTCTTGTGTCCTCCCCAGGCCAAAATATGAAGTTTGCGCATCAGATATGTCATGAAATCTGAGATATATCATACCATGGAAGGTTTTGGGCACATTCATGCTTCAAAGAGAATACATTGCTTTAATTTTAATAACCCTTTCCTCTTGCACCAGTTCCTCATAGCATGCAATGAGTACTGCAGTCTCTAGGGTATGCTAGTGCTGTTTCAGACTGGTACTCTTGTCATGTTTTATCTTTTTCTGTCACACATTTAATTCACATTAACATCCAGCATTGTCCTTACTAAATGTGTCCTGTTGTGGTTTGTCAAAGATGTACTTACTTCTACATATTTTCCCACCAGATGCCTACACAGACGATGACCTGATGTTGTATTGGAAGAAAGGGAACGAGTCCCTGAACACTGATGATAGAATATCTCTGTCCCAGTTCCTCATCCAGAAATTTCACACCACCACCAAGCTGGCTTTCTACAGCAGCACAGGTACAGTAATCCACAGCACTGTCACTTCTTATACATACAGTAAACTATACTGATTATGCAAATGGATTAAATGTGTTCACCATGCATGCAAGAACTATATCACAATTGAATTACATGTTCAGTGAATTTCATTTCACTTTATAAGCCTTTTTCCAACTAAAGAATTGAGTCTTCCTTACACGAAATTGATGCCCCTTGAATGTCACACCAAGAAGAATGACCTAATATTTAATCCTTACTGTGAAATGAACTGAATCAAGCTATTGCCAACCACTTGTACTCATCTGGAAAGCCACTGTAAAAGCCCTGCAGCTTTCAACTAACCACATGTCACTTTGCTCACAAGAGCAACCTGAAGCGTAAAAAGGATTTTGTGTCCTATCTTTCTCCACCAGACTGGCAGGGAACCTCCGCTGCAAGTGTTTGTACTGTGTATCAGCAGCTAACATATGACAATGTGTGTGCACTGGTGATATTTCTTCTCCCTAGGCTGGTACAATCGTTTGTACATCCACTTCACCCTGCGGCGCCACATTTTCTTCTTCCTGTTGCAAACCTACTTCCCTGCCACTCTGATGGTCATGCTGTCCTGGGTGTCCTTCTGGATTGATCGCAGGGCAGTCCCCGCCAGGGTGCCACTAGGTAGGATAGATTCTACCTCTCAGAGTGTGGACTTTTCAAAGAAAGCCAGTGCCTCTAAAGGATGATTTAGTTTGAGAAATGTTGGCTTGTTCTTAAAGAGAGGGAAGCAAGATAACATAGTGCATTGTAGAGCGGTGCTATTAGTTGTATAGACAATAAGATGTTATAGGTGATTTCCCATCCAAGGTTGCAATTCTGAACAATTTTACAATACTGAATCCATAAACCTATGGTTTGAGATACCAACCATGAATCACAACTTCCCCAGTACAAGTTCAAAAACATACTTAAAAAAAGACTGAAAGGATAAATTGAGGCAAGATTTAACAAGAATAAAGCAACGTTACTGAGCAGTATGTTAATGTTTACCATGCTACCATCTTAGTTTAGCATATTAGCATGCTCAAACTCTCTAATTTGCACATAACACAAAGTACAGCTTAGCTTAGCTTAGCTACATATTGAATTTTGTCCTGATTATGACATTGTAGAAGGCTTGAGATCACCATGAAGGTTTGTACCAGATTTTATGATAATTCATCCAATAGTTGTTGAGACAATTCACTCAAAACCACAAAGGTGAATCTCATGGTGGTGTTAGAGGAAAAGTCAGAGGATCACCAAAGTCATTAGGTTTCATCCTCTGGGGACCATGAATGTCGAAAAACTAAATTTGATGACAATCCATTCAAATTTGTGGACTGATTGAATAAAATAAAACACAACAGTTAAAAAAATATACATTCAAATTAATAACTGCACATTCATTAAAAAAATAAATAAATAAATACTAGGGTCATGTGTGCTGCCCTCTCTGTGTTATTCAGCATTTAATTTTATCCAGTAAATTAAAATCTCTGCTGTGACTAAACTGTTTCTGTGCGCTCCTCCAGGCATCACCACAGTGCTGACCATGTCCACCATCATCACCGGGGTCAACGCCTCCATGCCGCGGGTCTCCTACATTAAGGCAGTGGACATTTACCTCTGGGTCAGTTTTGTCTTTGTCTTCCTGTCGGTGATAGAGTACGCGGCGGTCAACTACCTGTCCACCGTACAGGAGAGGAAAGAGAGGAAGCTGAGGGAGAGAGTAAGTGTGATTTCTCTTTGTGGCTGAACAGTTGACTTATGAAATGTTGATTTTTTTGAATGATGCACTATGACAAATTAGACTGGTTGCTCTCTTTATGGACACTTTAAACCAAATCAGTGTAATAATTTATTACAGTAATTCATAAAGCCAGATGTGATTATTTTCTTTTGAACATTCATGTTATAACCTAGATATTAGAAAAACAAAAAACTTCAGTGGGAAAGTTTTGATTTCCGTGTAAGTGAATGTTGCATTGTCAAGCTTAATTTATGGCCAAAATGTTCCACAGATTAAGAACAAAAACTTCACAATGTTTACTTTTATTTTGGCCTTTTTAACAAGAAATAGAGCATTGCATTACAACATATTACAGTTTTTTAGTTTTGCAAGTAAATATGAGGAAATTAATGTTGCTGTGATGTTTTGCATGAATGACTAATGAAAAACAGTTGTTTGTCTTGATTTTGACCAGCACCTCGGAGACGTGGAGCTTTGCAGAATACATCAGTACGGTTCTAATAGTTGTAGTTCTAAAGACAGATACAAATACTTACATTGATTAATAATTACCATACAACAATTTGTTGACACAGTCTGCTATTGTGGATATGAAGGAGACACCCAAATTAAGTTGAAACAGAAGAACTGACAGCTCTCTCTAAGTCACACAACATAGACATGGCTGACCTGATTTAATGTTATAAATATTTTACCCATTAAAATATTTCTAAACTGGTAGAAACATGAATACATAATGTATGTGCATTTCCAATAAACAGATAAATATTTTCTAAATTGGTTCAGTTAAAGCTGCTTGCGGGGCTATGGCAGCTTGTGTACTACATTGCTATTCTTCATCTGCCAAATGCTGCAGCATATGGAGCCAAATTGCCCACATACCCCGAGGAAAATTCCCTGCACAAACATCCTTCTATTAATGTTTCATCCCAAAGTTATTTAAAGGCTCTGAGTATGCAGAAAAACTGATAAACATTTGACTCACTAATGGGTATATACACTCGTTTTAGTTTGTTTCATGAGATTGAGAAGCTTCGAAGTGACTGTGTTGTCTTTTTACCTCTTTAGCTGCCGTGTACCTGTGGTATCGGCAACCCAGACGAGATGATGATCGACCCCCAGATCACTGGCTATGGGTCTATGGATGTCAACACCACAGGGAATTATGGGATGCCAGAGAATGGCGGCCGCCAGGAGCGAATCTTAGCACAGGTGGCACTGAATGATCCCCAAATTGCAAGCCAGGTGAAGCCGTCCAGAGGCTACGTGAACATTTGGATAGACACCCACGCCATAGACAAGTACTCGCGGGTTGTCTTTCCTGGTGCGTACATCCTCTTCAACATCATCTACTGGTCCATCTACTCATAACACCCGATGCAGAAGTGCAACCAATATCTGTGAGGGTCGTCCATGACGGTACTCCAGGAGCGTGGCTCATTCGTACAAGAGCAGGAAAGATGACATCACATTTGATGCTTTTCAGACAGAGGAACTGCTCATAAGTTGCATAGAGACAATTGACAGACTGGTGACCATTGCCTTCTTGACCCAGCCACTTAAAACTGAGGTACTGACAAACAGGACAGTCATCTGCACTGGTTTTGTCAATCCACCAAATCTATGTGGTTTTTATGTTGTAACTATAGCGCTATTGATGGAAAGACGTTTGGATATTTTTTGCCACCTGAGGACCGACCGCACACTCAGATAATTGTGCAGTTTAACTGAGCTACGTTTCAACTCTTGATGCAGTAACTGACCATGCAACAGCTAGCCTGGCTTAGCGTGAAGGTAGTCTACCACCACCTCTAAAGCACACAGGTTTACAAGTAATATCTATGTAAGCACAAAAAATTGCCATTTTACAGATGGTACAGTGCTGGGACCAATAACTTCTTGGAGTCTCATCTGTTACTGGTCCAGTACATAACTGCCCGTAAAATGACAAATTGTTGTATTTACACCTCAGGTTTTATATGGATTAGCAAACGAGATATAACCTATTAATAAGTGAGCTGTAGAAGCGCTGCTAGGCAGATTTTGTAACTGTTAAACTGAGCCAGGCCAGATGTTCCCCCCTTTCCAGTTTTTGTGCTAAGCTAAACTAATCAGCTCCTGGCTGTAGCTTCATTTAGACTTCAGCATGAGAGTGATATCAATCCTCTCATCTCACTCATTGCAAGAAAGCGGATAAGCATCATTTTCCAAAATGTGGAGCTATTCCTTTAAAAACCTGATGATCTGATTTTTCTTATTTTTAAAGTTCAATTCTTCTTTTGCAGCACGTTAGTATGATTCATTATATGTTACATTTTTTTGTGATCTTTGTATGAGTCCAGTTATGCATTGCATTTGTGTAATTTTACAAAGTTTAGGGAAAAAAACTAAATAATGCAGTCTATTAAAATCACAAATGTAAAAATATATGTTTAGTAAATCCCAAATACTGATAATGATATTGACTTTTATTTTTTAAATGTCCTTATTACTTTTTTTTTTTTTTTTTTAATACAACTGAAGCTCATCTCCTCTGTTTGGTGTTGTGAGGCTTTGAGGTTCACTGTGACCTGTTAGTTGCTAGTTTTATTGTCTTTTTCAGCTTAAAACAACTTTATACTTTGTTAAGCAAAAGATATCTTTTGGTGGTTCATAAAAAAACATGTATTAACCAAAAACACAGATATAAAATTAACTCTTGAGAGATGTTATATGTGAGAAAATGTTTAATAAATGTTTTGTTTTCTGAAAATGTCAAAAATTTTGGAGCAGAGCTTAGGTGCTGAACAACAAAACCACAATACTGTACGTTTTAACTCTCCTACGTGTAATTTATTGATATTGTGCAAATAGAAATGGATTGAGATGCATGGCTGAAAATGACTTTTTTTTCTACAGACATCAATTAAAATCAACTTAAAACACAAACAAAAACAGACAAATTTCTGACCACAAATTTTGTAACAGTTGAAACACTTGGTGACATTTTACTTGTGTGACTCCTGAGGTCTTGGTGCCCAAGAAAATCCTATTTTCCTGCTCTCTTATACAGTGTATTTAAACTTTGCCAGGGGTTAAGCCTTCACAGTTATTAGACATTGGATTCCTACCAGCTCTAGTGTTTCTCTTCCTTCTCTGCAGTCATACCCAGTCACATAAACTGGATATTCTGTAATATCATTAACTGCTCACATCAGGTAAAAGGATATATATATGTGTATGTGTGTGTGTGTGTGTGTGCGTGTGTGTGTGTGTGTGTGTGGGTGGGGGGGGGTGGGGGGTGGGGGGGATATATAAAGGTAAATGGAGTGAAAGGAATGTTAAAAGATGCAGAAGTCAAAGCAATACCACTTCTGATCGGTTCAAGTGGACAATAACTGTTAGTACAATTATTTAGTTGGGTTTAGTTTAGTTGACAAGAAAAAAGATATCACATCACTCATAAGTAGAAAAATGTCACAGATGAATACATTTTTAAATGTATTTTTGTGTTTTGGTTCTTGATTTAAAGACTGAAAACGCAGTAGTTCAGGTGACATCATTCTACCAACAATTAAAAACAATTAATACCTTTATCATCATCAATAAAATCACTCCCAGTCAAAAATCTAAAAACAAGACGTAGAGTCTGCGGCCTGTACTTAGGCACAGTGGTGCTTTGAGCTAAATGCTAACTGAGCTTTGTGTGTTAGCATGCTAACATTTGCTAATTCCCACTAAACATGAACTACAGCTGAGGCTGATGTTAATGTGATTAGTTTTTCAGGTATTTAGTCATAAACTGAAAACCTGGACAAACGATGACGGCACTGGAGTAAAAGCTGAGGGATCACGTGGGTGTCTAACCCAAATTTCATGACAATCTATCCAACAGTTGTAGTGAAACCTAACAGTGGCGCTAGACGAAATGTAAGAAATTTTGAAAGTCATTAAGATTTATCCTCTTGGGAGCATTAAATATAGTATTTTTGTGCCAATCCATCCAGTATGTTGAAATATTTCACAGGATAAGTGAAAATCTTGATGAAAAACTGGGGGATCGTCAAACTCAGTAGACTTGATCCACAGGGGACCATGAATATCTGTACAAAATAACATCTCAATGCATCCAATAGTTGTTCAGATATTTTTGTGTGGGGATTGAGCTTTCAGACTGAGTTTGCTGTTAGCACGTAAAACTTAAACTTCTTGTTTCACCATAAGCTACCTTATTATTTTTCCTTTTATTAATAGAATAATAATTATTATTAAAGTTAGTATATTTATGGAGCTGTCAAAGTTGCATCCTTGCCTTCTAGTCATTTCTCCTGTTTTTGTTTGGCCAGACTGAAGTCCTCTCTCACTTGCCTGAGCAAATCAGGGCAGCACACTACATCCACAGCTGTCATAGCCAGGGTTTTGGCTGTCCTCAGGGTGAACAACTGGGCCTTTTCAGCTCCTGGTGCAGGAAACAAAGTAGAGGGGGGAAATAAAGCATCAAATAAATAGAAACTAAACACGAAAACCGAGTGACCTTGAAAAAGATGATGGCTGGAAAAAAAGAAAAAGAAAGTGTGATCGTTGCGCAGTTTAATTCTGTTACAAGAAACAACATCTGTTCCCAATAGACACACGCTGCCATACCTGCTGCGTCGGTGTATTCCTCAGTGTGGTTAAACGCATCAGTGCAGATGTAGAAGAAAGGATGTATACCAGGAACGATGAATGATACGTTGCCAAAGTCTGTGGAACCTGCCAGATAATTATAAATTCGCTGTGATAAATTCTTTGTGTTGATCGAGTGAACAACAGAAAATACAATCTGTGAAAAAACACACCTCTGCTGTTACACTTCTTATGTTTTACACTTTTTTCTACACAGATCAGAGAAAAAAAGAGATGATGATGATTCTCTATTTGTATGATTTTTTTTCAGCTTTACCTACCAGAGAAGTTGTCTGGCTGCTCTGGAAACTCAATCCCTAAAGCTTTTCCATTTTGTTCATACAGGTTTGCCAGTGTGGCATTAGGCAGAATGTTATAGTAGGCATGGGATGGGTAGCTTACCTCCACCTAGAGGAGACAACAACGAAAAAAACTTATCCTAATTCACAAAATGTAGTGTACAAACATGTACAAATATGACAACACAGTAAAACATTACCATCATATAATAACAATATATGAAGCCGTGCACACTTTGCAGTCTGAGTGAAACCTGCCTGAAGCCAGTGTTGAAGAAAAGCAGCCTGAAGATAACTGTGAATTATGTAACAGCAGCACAGCACTCAGAGCATAATTACAGGAATATGTTAAAAAGGAATGTCAACTCTAACATTGCACTTTTCCACAATATCAACATACGCTGTTTGTTCCTGTATCTACACTTCACTGTTAATCTACATAAGCAGGGATGTAATGTGTACCCAGCACAGAGGGAAGCAAATGGAAGAAATATTTTTAGGTAAGCTTACTTGGCAACCAGTGGCCACAGCAGCTGCCCTGAAGCAGGCCTCTGCTTTGGCCTTGAGGTCATGAAGATCCTTAACCAGCGGTGTGCGCAGATAAAACTGTAATTCAGTGTAGGCGGGGATAATGTTGGGCTTCACCCCTCCATGTTTGATGATGCCTGTAGTTAAGAAAATGTACCGATGAGCAAGACGGAGAGTAAGAAGGAATGAATTCATACCTCTGAACAGTAACACAATTCATTTGGGTTTAGATGCCAAAATTGTTTATTTCTGATTTCCATTAGAGATTTAACTTCCATCTACATTTGACAAAGCTGATGAAAGTGCATATGTTACAGGTACATGCACTCAGATACGCCGTGGTTGCTATTCCTGTTGAATGAGCTTAACTGTTAGTGTATAACTTCACCGTAATAAATTAAGACAACACACAGAGAAACAATTTTGCAAAAGCTATTAGATGCTCATTTGGGAGCACTCATTTCTACCAGTGTGAGCTTCAGTGCATTAATAAATACAAAATATAATATTACAGCGACCTTTTCAGAACATTTTTGAAACACAGTAAATTCAAAGATCTTCCATCTCTGATCTTTCTGGGGCTGGACTCGAATCAGGAACATGGTCTGCGCCACGTCTAAATTCCCAGTTTCCTGATCTGTGTTTTAAGTCTGATGGACATGCATTTTTAGTAGTACTCATTACTTATTCAGGAACTAGGGACAATTAGGGCTGTAACTGACATGTTGTTTTTATTACCAATTAATCTGCTTATTATTCTCTCAATTAGCCGATTAATCTTTTAATCAATGACATGTTACAATAGTGTTACATGTTAGTGAAAAAAATAAAAAATAATCACAACCCATGGTGACGTCTTCAGTTTCTTATTTTGTGCGACTGACAGTCCAGAAGCTTAAGATATTCAAGCTATTCTGTCATATATGACAGAGAGAAATGGCAAATCCTCTCATTTGAGAAGCATCAGTTGATTATCCAAATAGTTGCAGATACATTTTCTACCCACTGATGAATCAATGAATCAAATAATAATTGCAGCTCTTGCAACAGTTATTGCAAAATACTTAAGAAAATGGCTTAAAAGTAAACTGATTGTTTTATCAGCTGCTGCGTCCGAGGTTCGAATAAACACTGAACCTCAGCTCATGCTGCCACAGTTTCTGTCTGTTCCTCACCGTGAAGCCTCCACTCTGGTTTCAGCTGCTGTCTGAGCACGGAGATATTGTTGTAAGCCAGAACAGCAGCATCCAGGGCATTCACTCCCTCCCATGGGTATGCAGAAGCATGAGATGCCTTCCCGTGGTACTTTACTGACACCCTGTGTAACATCAACACTGAGGGTTAACGTTTGTCTGCAATATATAGAAGTTGGGCGGGGCGGGGTTATTAAGAGAGAGGAAATACACAGAGAATAAGTTATGAGCAGTGAAACAGAACGTACTCATCAAGGGCGACGCAGGGCAGGAATGAGGCGTCCTGCTGAGCTGGATGAGCCATGAAGACGAGGTCGACGTCAGCAAAGGCCCCCTCCTTGATCAGGTCGATCTTTCCTCCCACAGCCTCCTCTGCGGGAGTTCCCAGAACAGTTATCTGATACAAAGTGTTTCATTCAGTCATTTGACGTAAATGTCGCCTCATGTGTGTCAGTCATTCTGGCTACTCAGATAGGTCAGTTGTTTTTGGCTCAAAGGCCAAAGCTCATTCATGACTTTGGAAACCGTGGGTCTGACAGAACAAACAAACAAGTAGCTGTGATTTGTGACTGCAAATAGCCTACAACCATGCAGAGGTTATGAGACAACGGGTCCCCGGACACACACACGTGTGAGAGGCCCCCAATAATTTTTTACACAGGAGCAAGACTCAGATTGCCTTTTGTATCTAGCTATGGTTGCTTTGTTTCTCTTTGTTGTCATTTCGTGTATCTTTGTGGTCATTTTGCACGTTTTTGTGTTTTGTTTTTTTTTTAGTTGTGTCTCTTTGGGGTCATTTTCTTTCTCCTTGTGGTTCAGTGTGTCCCTGTGATTGCGTTGTGTCTCTCTGTGGTGCCAGGCCTGACCTTCATTGTTTTATATCTGTTGGTTGAAGTCACAGTCACATCTTGTGTATATAAAGGAGCCCAGCCCCTTGTCTTAAGGATTTATATCATTCATCATTTCACCTGCCGGTCAGATTGTTGAGTTTCTTCAAGTTTGGCTTCCGATTGTTCATTCTTGAATCAAACCCTACAGTTCTCTACAGTTACCTTTACTGGGACGGGTAGTTCAGTCTGGTTTTCTAAGGCAGCTTTGAGCCCCACAGCGGCCGCAGCTCCCACCTCCGCTATCAGGTTGTGCCCGCAGGCGTGCCCGATCCCCGGCAGCGCGTCATACTCGCACAGGAACCCCACGGTCAGCACCGGGCCACCCTCCCCGCCGCCGACCGGACCCCAGCTGGCCCGGAAGGCAGTCGGCAGCTTGTAGTGACTTTGGACCGTCCACGCCTGCTCCTCCTGAGAGAAGAAGCGGACCAGCCTGTCGTGCGCATATGCTTCGTCACCGGCGAGTTCAGGGCGGCTCCAAATGTCCCGACTCAAACCGTGCAGCTCGTCTTTGCGCCCGTCCACGCACAGCTGGAGGGCGTCTTTCATCCGCTGCCGTTTGTCCATGTTGCCCGACTGACCATTTAACGCAACACAGTCTATTTCCTGGAGCTTGAGGTCCAAAAAGCACAGGAATCATTAACCCCGCTCGCACATGATTGTGTTTCACATTAAAATAGAGTTTGGCTCTATTTTTATTCTGCCTGTGACTTTAGCGCTGAACGAACCGCGTCTACAAAATAAAATCAAAATAAAAAAAAAAAAAAAGTCAAAATAAATCCACCCCCCCGCTTCACAAACTTACATCCGTTCAGAAACAACACGCACTGTGGAGGGTGGAGCTGCCGGTCTCACGCCGGAAGTTTCGTTTTGTTTTTTTTTAATTTGAGAAAAATGAAAAACGAAAAAGGAGCAATGGGGAAAAACAATCCACACTAACTAACTAACTAACTAAATTAATTAATAAATAAAAATAACACATTTTTTCCCCTCAGGTTTAGGGGGATATGCTTTCACCTTTTTAACCTAAATTAAAGTTTTGTAACAACGCCTGTTATAGTTTTGTCCACATTTTGAAAAGGAACAACTTGTAACTAAGCAAATATTAGTTGTCAGTTGAGTAGATAACAGGTAATAAATAAAAGACGCATTAAAAAATGTGCACTTGTGCTCCTGGTTCTACTTTTCTATTACTGTGAAACTTTCCAGATAGACTG
Source organism: Trachinotus anak (assembly GCF_046630095.1). Classification (NCBI taxonomy): domain Eukaryota; kingdom Metazoa; phylum Chordata; class Actinopteri; order Carangiformes; family Carangidae; genus Trachinotus; species Trachinotus anak. The sequence goes on along the minus strand of NW_027273866.1, from coordinate 5,656,038 downwards.
GACAGATTGTTGCTGTGATACTTTATTTCTTTACATTTTGAGATTTATACAGAAAACATGTTAGTCTCTTGTCTCTTTTGCAAAACAGAAACAAAAAAACTGCACTCTTCCCGTTTACAGTCCAATACAGTGGAAATATTGCAAAAGAAAAAAGTGTTTCTATCATTTTTTAACCACATAATACTGCAACTACATGGCTTCCATCAAACTCTGGGTAAATATTTGAATTGTGGTAGAACTGAAACAGGCACGCACACAAAACTTATCACCACATGATATTATACATACAAGCTAACTGCCATTCAATAATATAACAAAAGTCCAGAAATATAACCTTAATATACATCAATTCACATATTTGCATGTGAGTGATGTGCATCAGCGATAGCAGTAATTATTCCCTTCATCAAGATAAATCACACACCACCTATCATGCCTGTGTGCTGTAATAAACAGTGTTACCACACTAGAGGGACCCAGAGTGACATACTGTGGTTAAATGCTCCTCTCACGCACGGTTCTGAATTCTTGTCTTTTGCAGGGAAAATAAATCAGCATTCTGAAGCTTTTCATCTTTTACCTTGAACAATTTAGAAGAACAACTTGAAAAAGTCTTTTGAAAGAAAACCTCTCAAAAGATTTCTTTTTCATTGCCTGTAGCTACTCAGATGACGGTACCCAGGCAGCAGGGAAACAATGCTTTTCCTTGCCGAGGATGAACTGAGATCTGGCCCTGAAAAACAAGGTCAATTAGCGCTGAATGAATAAAGACAAAGCTCCACAGCTGTCACATGTCCAGTGAGTGTGTGTGTGTGTGTGTGAGAGAGAGAGAGAGAGAGAGAGAGAGCAGGTGTGCATGTACGTGTATTCTGTCTGTATTTGAGTTGGAGGTTAATTGGGGGCGGTTGTCACAGGAACAGAACAGCGCTCAGCAAGCTGACACCAAGACTGCTTCCTGACATGGCCTGTCTGTCAGCTTACTTTACGCCCCACCAGTGATGCTGACACTCTCCACTGTGTATCAATTAAGTGACATCGAAGGGAGGCACCCATGTGTCACCCCATTGTCTTACTAGGAGATTTGCCTTGTGAACATGTGCATAATTTCACACGATTACACATTTTTATGACATCACATATCGGCCCGTGTTTCCAAAACTCAGGAATCTGGGATTTCTACGTGTTCAATTCCTTATTTGATGATAATAATTTATAAATAAATGATGATACTTTTAAATAGCACATCACACATATAGAGTTTGAAAATAAAATACAGGTAAAACCATATCAGCTGCAGAAGAGAAAGAAAACCAACAGTCACTGGAGACGAATGGGAAAGTGATGGCATATTCTGAGTGATGCAACAAATAAAACCTCTGTCCATTCCCATGACACTCTGAGCGCATGCTACATACAGTCCGTCAACAAATATTTCAAGCGTCTTAGATTGATGTTGCAGGTTGAGCCAATAGTCATCCCACAGAGCAGGAGTGATGCACGAGTTATGATATATGCATGCAGGCGTCACCACGGCAGGATGCCCCAAAGGAAGGCTGGCTTGACAGCTACAATGAATGGATGTGCTCCTGATAACAGCATGTTTCTGAAATGGGAGATGAAACAAACAACAGACAATGCCTGTGTCTGTGTTTGTGGCCAACACAATTGTGTGGTCCACATATTAATGTGTTTGCGCCCCTACTCCAGCCCTAAAATATGGAGGCCCATATATGCCAGAAAAAAAATAGACATGATGTAAATAGAAATGGTAAAGTCAGCATTTGACTATTTAATCCAAAATTTTGAAATAAGTTTTCAGTACAGTTTTGACTTACCCATGAAAATGTTCTGCAGTTAAAAAGATTACATAGTCTGAGTGAATTAGTAACACCTCAGTAAGTCATAATGGCTCATAACTCAGACTGTTGCATAATTTTGATTTATCCATCAAATCCTCCAAAGCAAAATACTTTGGTTGTCCATGCCCTCCAGACAACTTGGTTATGTTTCAACTGTGTGGTTAAGACTAGCGAACAACATGGTCATGGTTTCTGAAAGGTTGAAACAGGAGATGGAAAGTGATTGTCCCCTTTGCAGACTTTTTTCGCACCGTAAGAATGTCTTCTTTGACCCAAAGAAGTCCATTTTTAATATGACTATTTGAATTGGTTCTCACATTTCTGTTTTTATCATAAAACGTATCTCAAACATAGGCAGCATCTCCTTATCAGAAAGTAGAGAGTTGGTTTGGTGAATTAATATCCAGGCAATGTATGAAGCCTCCCTTTTTTATTTGATCTGTGTAGGTGGCCTTCAGCAGCATATGTCATTTTTCATAATGGCCAGGCAACTTGAGAGGCTCTTCAGCCCTTGAATAACACTGGGTACCTCAGTTATTTTTCTTTCTTTCAAGGACGATTAAGTATTCTGCCTGGCTATATACAAAGGATGGCAATTTTACCTTAGGTTTAGATAATTTAATATAATCCGAAAAGAGATTCAAGATGAAAAGCCAAATAGAGAGATAGTGCTAACGAAACAGTATTGGACAGGGTCTGTGGGGAGACATATATGCACATGACCCATTTAAACTGCAATAATTTCTGTCCAGTGTTGATAGTCTGATCTTGTGCATCATCATATTTCAACTCCCAGTCTATCGCTGAGATATCAGTATTGTTGCGCCAGGCCCAAAGCACTCTTCTGCTTATTGAGGTTTATTTTGCTTCATCAAAGGAGTAGAATTATGGAGGGCTGAAACTGCAAAAATCACAAATAAATAAAAATATTAATAAATGACTCAATAAATAAATGAATATTCCATTACATGCACCAAAAGTAATATTAAAAACAAATACAGGCATTTATCAAGTAATAAAATGTGACATAAACTGATATTTGTTTTAATTTGCTTCTCTATTAATTTATCCTATTTATTTACTTTCCCATTTAAATTTCCATTTTTTTAATGTACTTACTTATTATTTATTTATCTGTCCATTTTTTCTCCCTTGCATTAATTTCCTGCAAACGTATTTATTTATGTATTTTGTTTTTACATTTCTTTATGCATTTCTGCTTTATTATGCAAATGAAGGGGTTGTCATTCAAAGTTTGTCACAAGGTCAACTTTGTGCCTATTGGTTGATCAACATCAGAGTGCATAGATCGACTATACATACCTTACCACGACCCACGGCTGGGCTCTCAACAGAAATAGTGGGCTATTGTGGGTGTCATCTCATATAGCAGTCTAACGTTAGCCTTACAATGAGACACTTCACAGAGGAACTTGTGGCTTTTGACTCACCATGAGAATTTTAACGTTTTTAAAGCCTGTCTTCTGGCGCAACTGGGCTTCCATACTAACAACGATTCTACCAGATAATTTTATTTTCAATAGATGAGTACGAACACAGAGAAGCTGTTGATGAGTCTGACTTTAAACATGAGATTCCAGTTGACTGAAGGAAACTGACAATGTGTCAGTCGTGCTTGCTCTGCCCTGTCAGCATCACTATGAAATAAAATGTACCCTTAGAGGATTCCCCGGAAATCCAGCCTGCAATGTTCGATATTGCACAGCAAGCCGCTTGGTAGTTGGAAAATATCCCCCATGGGCTTCAGAAATGTGTGCATGCATGCGTGTGTGTATGTGTGTGTGTGTGTGTGGGTGCATGTGCAACTTGACAGTCCTGTTTCTGTCATTAATGTCACATCAGTGCACACAGTGCGCCTCTGCGTTCTCCGAGCTGGAATACATTAACACCTCGGTTTATCAAGTCATCCTGCCATCCTCTTCAGGGGGTAGAGTGGGGGTTGGGTTTACAATTTACAACATTTGCTCATGTTTTTGTGATGCCTGATGGTTTATGATTGAATGCAGCTTCATCCTAGACTCTAGAGCACGTGAACCCACAAAAGATGACTGTTTTCAATTGCAACAGATTCCCCATCAAGATGACACTGTCGGGATGTGTGGGTGTGAATTCTATTCAAAATCAGAGCAGTAATTCACATTTTCATATAAATTAGATGCTTTCTGTTTTAACTCTTTTCCAATTAATAGACACTTTGACATTTACTGTTTCTAACACTCGTGTAGGAAAATTCCTCACTATCAGAGATAGTAACACATTTTCTCATCTCTCTATGCAGCAGAGACAGGATTTGTTTGCAAAGAAGAAGAACAACTTGATTGTTTATATAGATGTGAAAGCTATTATCCCTGAGGGTGATTTGGGAAAAGAAAAAAATCTGCATCTACAAAACACTGAAGCAATGACAAAACTTCAATTATTGTTTGAACAGAATACATTTCTTTACTCTTTGCTTCTCCCTGTCTTCAGGTTGATTTGTATTTTCTACTCTGTCCTCTCAAGAAGTCCACACAGTTGCCCCCACTGCTTCAGAGGAAGCCCTGCTGTAGCAGTGCCCTTTCTTTGTTTAACAGTGCTGAAAAGGCTGCTGTCTCCCCCAATAACATCAGCCTTTGTGGGCAGTGTGTTGAACAGTGGGGGTACAGGTCATCCCTCGACCCACAGAGGAGCCACAACCAGCAGGATGTGTGCAAAGTGGAGCTGAAGTGCAGATTTGAAAATGTTTCCCGACTGAGTTGTTGTGCTGGATGGTCTTTTATAATAACAACAAATAGATCTGTGTCTGATCGCAATGGTAGCTTTGATATAAGAAAAGAAATGCTTAATCCTGCTCATGCATGTAATTTATTGTAGCTTGTGTGTCTTTTCACATCAGTCAGTAAGAGGAAGCTTCGGTTGAAGGTGAGAAAACTTGTTGAAAACCATTGTTAAGCCCAGAAACAGTTGGCACACCTGAGCCTGACTTTCATACGACCCACATATATTGCATTTTAAAGGTTGATACTCTCCTTGGTACAGTCGTCAATTTTGAAATTCAGTCAGTGAGTTCCTAAGGGGCAGGACTAATTCCGTTTTTCTGATCCAGGGGAGGGAAGAAACGCGTCCCCCTCTTCTCTTCTGAGGCTCCTCCAGCTCTGATAGTTGCCACGAGCAGGAACAGTTTAATAAAACATAGGCTATGGTGATGCTGAGCGACTGAGGGGCCAAACGTCTGCAGGGAGGACAGAGATCAAGCAGGGATCAGTGTTCCTCTGTAATAGTGAAAAAGCCTGAGACAACACAACAGAAATGTCAGTCGTTTCAAGGGACCAGAAGGAAAACTGCTTCGTCAGAGTAGACCCTGCCACAGTTAGGTCTGACAGTCTTTGTGAAGCAAAACACAGGAGGAGATGCATTTGAATAGAGACAGGCAGATAAAGAAAATATAGTATCACTTATGTTTTCCTGTTTAATGTATCACATACGTACCACTTCAAGTTTCCCAAAATAAATAGATATTTTAATATATTCTTAATTTTTTATATTTGTCACCCAATCCAGAAATGTCGTATGTGTCATGTATGTCCCAGTATCAAGAGTGATGTTGCCATATATGTCATCTATAAGGGGATATATTATCCTCACATACACACATCCTCTGGACATATGAAGATATAAGTTTATACTATATATTAAATAGTAGTAAATAGTAAAATTTGTACTTATACATGTGTACATGTATTAAAAATATATCTATGATGAATTTTTATATGGTGTTGTTGTGACCATGCATGTTAATATTAAGTATTATTTATTATTAATATCATATATTTGATTTATTTATGGAAGTTTATTAACAACATACATGCAACATAAAAATTATATATGCTTTCCCATTTTTTCCTCATTATTTTTAAACATGTCTATACGCATTCTGGGAAAGTGGTGTCAGAATGTATATAATATCAACATATGACAGGCTTAGATTAATATATATTTATGTAACATATATACATAAACATACATATTTATATATGCTAGACATATATGTCAATATATGAAATTGTTCCAATTTCTGATAGGTTTCATATATCATTTTTGCATATATGTTATGTACATATGTTTAATTTATGTAAACTCCATATATGTGTATATGTATATGTTACATTAGCGTATGGGATGGAAATAATATTATGATTGCTGTGTTTCCTTTGTCAGGCTGTACCCATTACTTTGTGCTAACATGCTCACAATGCTAATGCTAACATTGTTTACATGTTTACAATGTTACCATCTTAGTTTAGCTTATCAGCACGCTAACTTTTGCTAATTGGTACAAACCACAAAGATCATCTGAAGTGGATGGGAATGTCATTAGTTTTGCAGGTGATGAGTTATAAATCAAAATACTGGGCAAACTGAAAGTTTGACATCTTGAAACAAAAAGGTTGTTAGCCTACAATTTACCCTCAGGGGAATGTGAATGCATTTTACCAAATTTTAATGGTAATCCAAAAATTTTTAATGAAAAAAAAAAAAGTAAACCAGACCATGTAAACAGCTTTAGTTTATTTTCAACAAATAATTAAATTCACAGTGTGTTGGCATTAATTTTGTACCTAAATACCTCCGTTCAGATTTATATTTCACATCTAATAAATAATACATTATCACTGTGTGTGTGTCTGCCTGAACACTCTCTCTCTGCCTTTCCATCTCTTCACATTCTCGAGCCAGCCAACATGTCAGCGAGAAAGCTTGAGTGTTAATTGGAAGCTCTCCCATGGGAGCTCGTAGGCGTCTTCCTTGTCCTCGGTGTTTATCGGCTAATGCGATTGCCACGGCTCTCTCGGATTCATACTTCTGAATAATGAACATACTTGATATTCCTTTCAGACTCTGGTGACCTGTTGTGCATAAATAATACGTAAGCATTCAAAAGATTAAACCCCAGCTGACACAACTGGATTTATTGTGCCATAACAGACACAGTGGTGTGTTGCTTTTGTGATGGCTGCTCTATTGCAGGGTTAAATTAACCCAGTTTTGATACATGCCCTCTTCTTACACTTGTAGAGTGTTAATTTTTTTTTCAAGTTTTCAAGAAATCCTTTGGGAGGATCTTTATATTAAACAGTGGGCTTTTAAAGGAATAGTTTAACATTTTGTTTGTAACTGGTTGTGTTTTTTTTTACCATTAAGACATGAGAGTAGTATCAATCTATCCCTTGACAAGACAGAGAATAGAGGTATTTCCCACAATGTCAAAGTATTCCTATAAATAAGCCAGATCAGTTTTGTTGATCCTGATGATAAATAACATATACTGGCAAGCATAGGATTAAAATCTGAGACTGGATTCACTGTAATAGGAGACTTTAATCCTTAGAACATTGTAGATCAAGCTCCTCTGCTTGGCTCAGTTGAGTGATTTATATTTGAGCGAAACAATTGAAAGATTAGATAAATTTCAGTCCACAAAGCTTGGATTTAGCTTAACTTCTAATATACCCCGCTTCTACCATGCTGCCGCCTACAGGCCCTTAGGTCATATTCCTGAAGAGAAACACACACACACACACACACAAAGTAGGTGAAATGAGTGAGATGATGTGTGCTCATGAAATTGCTTTTGTCTAATTAGATCTAGCGTATGATACTGTCACAAGAAGCTAATCCCTCTTATGTTTGATGGAGATTAAACACAGCCTGATGTGTCTGAGTGATATGTAGTTTCAACTGAGAAATTAATCTAATTATTATTCCACAAGCTGTGGCTTATTCAAACAATATGAATCAATCATGAGCTCCACGCCACTACATTGATTTGACAAGCCTGCTGTAGTAAGTACTGTAACTTACTTTGATCCCCCTACATGACTAATAATGCTATTTTCAATTGCAACAGATTCCCCATTTAATAATCATTACACTACAAGTTACTGTAGCTGTAATTGACACAGAGACTCACTCAACAGCCATTTGATTAGTTTAATAGATACGACCTTAAACAATCAGGCAATCATCATCCAAGATGTGAAGACAGGCTTACTCACCACAGGATGCTGTTCACAGCCTGATTAAAATGGGAAGCAGCAGCTAACCAAAACTTTGGTTAATGGCAATTATATGAACTATTGACCAGCTTTCCATTAAATTTGTGTGGATATCCGAGATCCCCAGAGGGTGAATCCTAAAATGTATTTGGTGATTTGGAGGTTTTTGACCTTCGACTTTTCAGTGAGTTGGAGGTACCACAGACCGGTCTGTGGCTACGCAGCCTCATACGCAACAAACTGTGATGCACTGTGTGATCTGACACCTTTCTATCGGAACCAGCGTCAACTTTTTCAGCAGTCAAAGTCGCTCAAATATTAATCCTTCCCTGCTTTTTCTGCTTCCAACACATCAACTTCAAGGAGAAAATGTAATGTATGCCACCGGTGATGCAAAACACATTCACGCACCCTTATCAAATAGTTATGTAAGTTATGACAAATCCAACATGGTGGCGATGTTGATCCAGAGGCCAATGCAGCCTTACGTATAAGGTGACATTGTGGTGTGAAAGTGTTTTGCACCACCTTCACTGCAACAACTGTAACAAAATTGTGAGCATGCAAGTTTCTTAATCTGTGATTTGTAAAACAGGATTTGTGCAGCTGCAATGAAGAATTCGAGAGGGGGTAACTGTCGTGTTGTATTTGTGGGAGAGAAAAAAGTCTATTAGTGTGACATTTTTTCACTGTGATCTCAAATTTACTGGTACATACACTCTATTGCCAAAAGTATCTCACGCATCCAAATAATTGAAATCAGGTGTTCCAATCACCTCCATGGCCACAGGTGTATAAAATCAAGCACCTAGGCATGCAGACTGTTTCTAGAAACCTTTGTGAAAGAATGGGTCGCTCTCAGGAGCTCAGTGAATTCCAGCGTGATACTGTGATAGGATGCCACCTGTGCAACAAGTCCAGTCGTGAAACTTCCTCGCTCCTAAATATTCCACACTCAACTGTCAGTGGTATTATAACAAAGTGGAAGCGATTGGGAACGACAGCAACTCAGCCACGAAGTCGTAGGCCACGTAAACTGACGGAGCGGGATCAGCGGATGCTGAGGTGCATTGTGCACAGAGGTCACCAACTTTCTGCAGAGTCAATCGCTACAGACCTCCAAACTTCATGTGGCCTTCAGATTAGCTCAAGAACAATGCGTAGAGAGCTTCATGGAATGGGTTTCCATGGCCGAGCAGCTGCATCCAAGCCATACATCACCGAGTGCAATACAAAGCATCGGATGCAGTGGTGTAAAGCACGCCGCCACTGGACTCTAGAGCAGTGGAGACGCGTTCTCTGGAGTGACGAATCGCGTTTCTCCATCTGGCGCTCTGATGGACGAGTCTGGGTTTGGCGGTTGTCAGGAGAACAGTACTTGTCTGACTGCAGTGTGCCAAGTGTAAAGTTTGGTGGAGGGGGGATTATGGTGTGGGGTTGTTTTTCAGGAGCTGGGCTTGGCCCCTTACTTCCAGTGAAAGGAACTCTGAATGCTTCAGCATACCAAGAGATTTTGGACAATTCCATGCTCCCAACTTTGTGGGAACAGTTTGGAGATGGCCCCTTCCTCTTCCAACATGACTGTGCACCAGTGCACAAAGCAAGGTCCATAAAGACATGGATGAGAGAGTTTGGTGTGAATGAACTTGACTTGGCCTGCACAGAGTCCTGACCTCAACCCGATAGAACATCTTTGGGATGAATTAGAGCGGAGACTGAGAGCCAGGCCTTCTCATCCAACGTCAGTGTGTGACCTCACAAATGCACTTCTAGAAGAATGGTCAAAAACTCCCATAAACACACTCCTGAACCTTGTGGACAGCCTTCACAGAAGAGTTGAAGCTGTTATAGCTACAAAGGGTGGACCGAGGTCATATTAAACCCTATGGATTAATGGGATGTCACTTAAGTTCATATGCGAGTCAAGGCAGGTGAGCAAATACTTTTGGCAATATAGTATATGTGTGACTATTTTATACAACCACTAATTCCACCGTCACAGGTGTTCAGTTGTTTCGCACCAAAAATACCTTCTACCACTATTACAGCTTGTAGAGAGTATCATGTTGTTTGTGCTGTGCTGTGGAGGGAACAGCCTTGTGTGGTTTGTTTCTTCTTGTTCTTCAGATAATTGCCTGCATTTTTTGCATTTTTTAGGAGGCTGTCTTGTTCTCGTTTCTTTTTTGTTGTTTGCTTTCAGCATCAAGGTCAAACAAATTACCAAACATAAGAGACACAAACAGAAAAAAACAGATACTTTCAAACTCTCCCTTTCATGCAACTCCGACATCCAACCTCCTGCCACTCTGTTTCCAACTCTGTGCTTATCTCCTTTCAACACCACTATAATAATTTTCTTTGGACTTGGAAGATGGGTGTGCTCCTTTTTGGGGTCCTGCTCCCACAAAGAAAAGTAAAAATACATATAGAAGCACTGTTGGTGTAACCAGAAGTAGCATGCAAGTCTGATAAACACACACACAGACACACACAAATAAAAATGTGACTAAGATAGGGAACATTTAATTTTTAATTTTTTTTTTTTCAGATAAAATTAATATGCCGGTGATATTCTACAAAAATGACAGACATATTATCGACATCATTTAAAAGAACAGTGATGTTAATGTTAGCTGTCTAAACCAGAACCAGATGGCTGTTTGGACAGCAGTCACACCTCAGAGATGAAATGAAAAACAAATCGCTGCTAATATGTTTATAGAGTGCATTAAGACTTCACATGGATTCCATTTTCTAATGATTATGGTCCGAACCTGTCGGCTTAAAAAACAGGTCTGTCCCAAGATCCCACTGCTCATAAATCAGAGAAATAATTGAGACACCTGCTCTGATGCCACAGACCTCCTAACACAAACTGTCTCGCACACTGACACACACACACACACACACACACACACACTTGGCAAATCAAACTGTGAGAGGCACAGAACGCCTCACACTCAACGATTCTGAGATGGGAATGATGAGAAATAAAATAGATAATATGCTGATTTCATTGTGGGAACAGGTGTCGCTGCGTGACACACCATTAATCAATCAAAACTTAACAATGAACTCCCTTCTCTGGTGGTCATGACCTTTGACCTCATCCATGAACATGTATCTGAAAGAGACCAATGAGGGTTGGACCTGCATGAACCCAAAACTGGGTTGGACGAGTTATGGTCTGAAGAAAACAGGTTTTGTGCTGTGAGTTATATATACTTATAACATAAATTCAAGTTTAAGTCCGGTGATGCTTTACATTTTTCTTATTAAACAAATCATATTTATATACATTTTATTCATTCAACAAACCACTTATTTATTCTACACCCTCTATGGCATAGAGCCCCACTGTTGTTGAAAATGAGCCTCACTGCTGCACTGCAGGACAATACACGACAATAAACATGAGCACTGTCATCTCCAGACACACCAGGTGCTTCCTAAAATAGTTACTAGGGCACAGAAAATTTGCAGCCCCAGTGATTACACTATTTACTTCTGTTTGAGTAACTTTTGCTTGCAGCTGTTTCAGAGAATTATTGCTCCTTCTTTAAACCTGCATTAATAGAACTGTTGGAGACAACAAGATATAAACACAGCATTGACATATCATCACCTTATAAGACTGACATAGTGAATGTGTGTGAGACATCAGAATTCATTTGAAGTCACATTTTTGTCCATCTGGTGAATGTAAGTCCAATATTCACCTTGCATGTAGCTGTGTTTTGGTCTAGTATCTTTAACTGCTCAACGCTCCACTGTGTTCACCAGCTAGTCGCTAACTTTGTGTTTTGTGTGGTGCTGAGAGGATTGTTTAAAGTGTTTGTTTTTTTTTTTGTTTTGCACAGCCTCTCGCTGTAGGTAGAAATAATGATGATGATGATGATGAGGTGAGAGTGAATCAAAACATTAAAGTTGCCGTCCAGGAAACCAAAACAATGAGCTATAAGATGCCAAAACGCTCCTTACAGCCAGGTGGGACTGCTGTGTTGTGTGGGTTTGTCATAGCGACCCCTTTCATGCGACATATTGTCATCTGATCAATTGTTTGTTTAAAAATTTAGACTATAGCTGCTTTAAAAATGAAAGTACAGACTTTGTTCATGACCCCTTTTTTTTTTTTTAAAGCTTTACATCTTCAGTGGGACAAAAAGACTTGAGGGAGTGAGCCAACAGTTTTGGTCTTTTTGTGGGATTTGTTGACGATGACGGAAACGCAGAATATCCTCAACATTATCTTTTAAGTGTAAAAGTGCACAATTGCTCACCAATGCTATTAATTTACAACCATTTTTCAAAGCAGCTCAGACTGCGATATTTAATTAAATCTCTATGTGAGTGTATTTTTCAAGCTGTGAGTCACCATGACCTTAGGTACTAACCCTTTGATGAAACCACGCAGTTTCATACAATGACAAGCATAATAATTCAATCTGTCACTATCATGTATCCCTTATTAAATGTGAAAAGAATTCAGGCTCTGGAGAACCGAAAAAAAAGGGGCCACTGACAGAAATACAACAACATGTTGCAGACAAATAATTCAAGGAAAACAAAAGTGAACCTGCTCATGATGAAGCACAACAAACCTATAGCAATCATCATTACTGTTCACAGGGTGTCATGATAATGTGAAATGATTTCATCAGTAATGCTGTACATCAGGCTAAACGCTGGAGAAAAGCAGGAAAGGACATTTGGATGGCAGACGACATCAGTAAGCAAAGAAAAAGTAATCTGGCTTTGAAGGGTCACAACAGTCCTGACATGGTGATAGACCCAAATAATAACAGACGCTGCAAACGACACATTCATCCATTGCTTTTCAAACACTATCATCAAACTGACTGTGGATCTTTTGTGCCTCCTGAGAGTCTCTGCAGAGTTAAACATAAGAATATATACACACACTGAACACACACACACACCCACACCGGTGTAATACAGGTTACCTTGAACAGTTGTGGCACAGCCGAGTCTCCATAGTGATGCACCTGAAATACTAACAAAGACAAGGTGCAGCTTTTATAGCCCTCTCAGCTTGTAAGTCAGAAATAAGACTGATAATCGTTCTTCTCTAGTTTTCTAAGCTTCACTGTTACTACTTGAGGGGTGGATGACAGATAAATACATATACTGATGGAAGCAGCTGAGTGGGGAAATGGGTGAAAAGGAGAGAAACATAGAGACTTTTTAAAGTAGAGACTTAAATATTTGTAAATATAAATAAATATTTGGAAAAAGCCAAAACTACAAGTCCCATTGAGATAAAAAATCTCTTTCACAAACAACAACAAAAAAATCTTAGCATTGCATGTGAATAGTGAAAATGTGGATAATTAAAGCCTAAAAGTGATTTCTAAAACAAATATAGGAGGTGTTCATGTTATATACTGAGTCTGGTTTTGTAAGACAGAGTGCTGTCTCAGTGAGTGATATCCACAGATGATCCGAAGTTTAATCCACATACGTGGAAGCCTGAAGTCAATCAGGCCGCAAGCTGTGAAGTGATAAAACGTGTGTGTGTGTTTGTGTGTGTGTGTGTGTGTGTGTTGGGAAAGGGGGGGTTATAGGTGTAAAGAGAAGGAATCAGCTGTGTTGGCCAAGTTCAGCATGATGGCTGCTGGCTGGCTGCCAGCAGGGTTGTTTATGCTCTGCAGCCATCGATCTATTTTCCAGCCCAGATGGTTGCGATTGCTTTGGGAGGAGGAGATATGAGCTCTACCTGACAAGGATTAGAATCAAATCTGTCTCTATGTGCTGTTATTTTTCAAAATCGGCTCCTTTATTGACGCTTCACTGATATACACAGATATATCATATATATCAAATTTTGATCAGTGTTATCTTATGTCTACATATTGACCCCATGAATCAGCAGTATTACACTCCTGCTGCTTTACCCGTGACACTACAATAAACCAGGACACAGTAAATCAAATGAAATGAAAATGTGTTTTACAATTAGGGCTCGCTGCTTAACACCACAACAGTAGCTTGATTTTCAAGCATCACAGCAGTTAAAATGTCATTTAACAAAGCAGTGAGAGTAGAAATGTCACCTGCCACTGATGTTCATCTTTGACCCTAACCTTTTATTAAGAAGGTCTTGGCACACAGTATATGTGATACCTTGACCCTCAAACCTTATTCAACCTCCCGTGACTCGCTGTATTGCCCAGAGGACTGTGCTTAGGTGAAATATTCATAGATTATTGGATTAAAGGGTTTACACATAATTGAATGATTTAATTTAAAAGTGGGAAGACTTGGATAGAAACATGAAACGACAAACGCTACCAAGAGAGAAGAGAAACTTTTATCAGTGTCAGATGGAGTTTTTTTCTTTTTTTCTTTCATGAATCAGCTTTGGGTTTGTTCTCTTAACGCTGATGACTTCACACACAAGCCACATCTGACCAATAGTCAATGCTAATGCTTCACGTGCAGCTTATGGCAAAACATTTGCTATCATCCATCAAGTAAGACCAATTAAGTCAAACTGCTCTTTACTGCTCACCACAAATGCATTTGGACAAGTGGTGTGTTTCAGACTTGAGTCCTTCTTTTATTTTCCCGCAGTATGCAAGCAAACACACCAGTGCAAATCTATATTTTCCACCCTTTTTGTGACAAGCCCCCTTTATTCGAGGACTCTGTAGCATTTAAATTCCACTCACTACACTGAAAGCAGTAAAAGTATGTTTTAAAAGATGTAACATATGAACTTACACCTCTCTGCACTGACCAAGAAACACAATGAAAACAAATCTTCAACCAATTTTAAGTTGTTTGTTCTTTGATGTCAACTCATTTGTGGCCGAGTCTCTTCATCTTGTATACTGCTAAAAGCTGATACGTAAAATTTCTCTGTGATGAAAGAACTCTTCTGGGACGTGAGAGCACTCTGACATTGTTAGCTGGATGCATCTGCTGGTAATGGGTGAATAAACATGATGGAGTGAGCAGAATGAAAATGGATAAGTACTGTGGTGGCTGTGAAATGTTTTCATGGAAACACAATGTAGGAATCAAGCTCAAACTGTAATACCTTTACAAGGAGCAGTGGCGGAAAGTCACTGTATATCTATTCTGTTGTTCTATTTATTTTGAGTGATTTATTATCATTATCATTATTATTATTCAAGTACTGTGTGCATTAATGTGCCCACAGTAATATGACATTAATGTCATATTACTGTATTTCTCCATTTTAATAGGTGGGACATGAGTAATATGCAAAGTATTCATACAGTATTGTAATACTTTGTCATATGACACATTTAGGTGAAAGGTGACGTTCATAGTGACAAACCCAAAGAGAATAATCACGTAACTGCAGTAACCATCACTTTTGCTGTATTTCAGCTCATGGTTTTGGTTTCCCAGCCGGCAACATTGTTTTGGTTCACTCCCTCCACTCTCACAGCAACACTTTCAGATGGTTTTCAGAAAAAAAAAAAAAAACAACTCTAAAACCCCACCTGATCATCACCAAACATCAGACTGCCAAAAGTCAGCCACTAGCTGGTGAACAAATTGGAGCATTTAACCACCATTTCCCCACAACTGATACTGACCTACAACAAACACTCTGGGTTCGCATAAAAGCAAGATTTAAACAAAAAGCCACTCATATTGAGCGGGAAATCGATATTGGGAACGAGGAGGTGAACAGCTAAAAATAAATTCAATTTCACAACTCCTCTTCTTCCTGACAGAAAAGGGCCATGTGAGACCGCTGGTGTCACGGCAGTCAGGTCCATTTGGGCTTCTCGTCAGTCTGTGAAGCTCTGCAGCTGAGTGTAGAGCAAATGAATTATTCCCTGGCTTTGAATCAGCCAGTGGCACTGAAAGGCGATTCCAGATTGTACTCTTGCTTCTCTTGGGCTGGAGTTTCACGAGTGAAATCTTTAGTCATGAAGGTGACCCACCTTTTCTGGGGCTGCGGGGCTGCTACTGTATACGCGCTGCGTTGCTCTTCTTCATGAAAACCAGGAGAGAAACAGATCAACTGAGCTGCGATTTGAAGCGTCGCGCTGCTGCCTGAGTAATTCATCTGTGCCTGTAGCATCCATTTGCATAGCATTTCCGCGAGTGAGCATTCACTGAACCACCTGCTAAGTCTTTGTGATCACCACTGTGTTCTGCTGAGATAAAAAAAGGTCTTTACACGACTAAATGGTGCATGAAGGGGATTCTATCCACTGACCATTATGCTGTTCGTCTGTCTGATTTCTGCAATTGAAATTCATGGGTAGCAGCTCACAAACTTGCTTAAATAAAAGGTCTGCCTTGAATTACATTGATGATTTTATTCATTTAGTCTTTGTGAAAATATGATCATCTGTCTTTTTATATTATTATTAGTGTTTTGATAGAGACCGTTTCCCATCTACACATAAATTCAGTCACAGTCACAGCTTCGTCGTACTTTCTGCTGTGCTGTTGTTCCCTGTGAGGGAGATCTGCGCAGAAATTCTGACATAGAAGAGAAACATGATGGGGAACTTTCGCACTTCACTTCTCCCTGTTTATTTCTCTGATGTTGTATCCTGTTAATTTATCTTAAAGTCTTTGAAAAACAGATCAACAAACACCTTTGATTAGCCTAATGAAGCCAGGCAGGTACATATAATTAATGAACTGAACTGACTGAGCTGATGAAGTGAATAATGAGGATGCAGGCGGCTGTTGACTGATGATATGTGATGATGCACATGACTCTTCTGTGCATGAGATGAAGAAACGCGTGAAACAAAACAGAATACATTTAGTAAACATTATATTTGGACTTTTTTTCTTCCCTCGCTGAATCGATTTGACATAAACTCAGTTTCATCCTGTGGCGCCACAATATGAAGTGTCTCCAGCTGGGGAGGAACAGAATATAGAAGTGGCAGATTAGGAAACAGTTAAGAGCTGTCAGTGTTCAGCCACAACCTCCTCCCCTTCTCTATTTATGCATCTTTTCCTCCTCACTCGCCCTCCCTTCCTCCCTCCCTCCTTACTTCTCTCCCTCCCCGCACTCTTCAACCCCTCAACACAAACACATCAGAGACAGACAGCCTGCTTTAGAGTCTTGTCTGGTAACACACGCTGTGTGTAACCACTATATTTCGAGTTGTCTGATTTCACACAATAAGTTGTTGAATGTGCAATAAATCCAAAAGACCTGATTAAAATGTACTTAAATTCACATGAATTATTTCTTGAACGTGTCTGTTTTGAAGACTACAGCCCGTGTGGCCTGCAAGTGATGGATTCTCATAATGTAGGCAGCCACTCAAATTCCAACTGTCTGTAAACGGAGAAGGATCAATATTAACTGCACTGCACAGATGCACTTCGGTGCTTTTCATGAATCCTGCTCAAATCAATCGCTGTAAATCACTCGCAATATTCACCATCAATGACAGATGGACGTGAAACAACAGCAGCGGCCGCCCATTACTGCTCTGCCCACATGGCAGAAGATGACTTAGAAATATTGAACTTCAACAAGTTGTTGTTACAGTCATATTGAGGCCTTTTGTCATCGCCGACAGCTTTGTCTTTGAAATCGCTCCCTCTGTCACTGGAGCTTTGGTGAGGATGACAGTGAAATAATGATGATAATTATTGTGATGGATGCGGATTTCAATACTCAGCCCCCTGCTTTGAGAGATGATAGATGCAGTTTTCAAGCCAAAACCATATTAAGACTTTGTCCTGTTCAAACAGAAAACACCAAAGAGCCATGAAACAGAAGTCCCTTTTACATGTACATTATCTGAATTCATTACAGGTGAACTGCACAATCACTCGTCATTAATAAGATGTTTCACTTGCACCGTCTGTCTGTCTGTCTGTGTAAACTATCTTCACGAAAAGGACATATTGGATATACTATTCTACCACAAATGATCAATGGCTGCTTGAATCTGCTTCAAGCGCAGCATAACAAGTGTTCAGTAATTAGTTGGATGACTCCTCAGCCTCTTCTCTTCTGCCAAAACTGGAGGCACTGGCATCATGAGCAGTGCTTTTCATTGTTTTCCCATGATGTTGCATCGCCAAATGTCATGTATTTTCCACAACAAGATACATGTAATTTGGGAGATAGCTCCGCTGGGAGTGCATAGTGGAAATAATTGCACAGCTGCGCAGGACAGGAAAAGGACTCTTAATAGACTGTGCATGTGACCCCCAACTGCAGTAAATAAATAGATAAATAGTGGAGGATATTCAGAATGGACTTCTAGTTGCACGGTGACTTTAAAATTGCACTAAAATGACACTGTATGGATTATTTTGTTATTCCATTGTCAACATGACAGAAGTATAACATTCATATTGCAAAAGCAACAAAGGAAGAAGTCGAATATTTTACTTAATTCAAAATAGACTACAATGTAAAAACACTAGTTTGCAGGCAAAAATCTTAAAGTATATATAGATGTATGAAAATATAACAAAAAAAAAAACAGACTGTGCTTTAGGTATCAAAAGTAAAGTAACATATAACTGGGTTATTGTCTATGCATTAACGCGCAAGCAGCATTTCAATGTTATAGCTTGTCAAGTTGGAGCTAATATGAGCCACTTTATATACTGTTGTTTGGTTAAATGTGTGCACCATCATTTATAAACTCAGCATATGATTAGTATGACAGCTGTTGCACAAATATAATGCAAGTACAATATATCCCTCTGAAAAGAAACATAAAATAGAAAATTGTACTTGTCCTCAAGTAAATGTAATTAGCTGCTTTAAACCACGGTCCACATGGGGATTGTTCTTTGGCTGTGATGTATTACACAAATAATCTGAATTTACATTCATTTAACCGCTCAGAAACATATTGCACCTTCTTTTATTGCAGTTACATTGAGTCACTTTTACAAATTTTGAAAGAATTGCTTGTGAACAGGATGTTGAAAATAACTCAGTCCAGATCCCACGCACCCCAGCTGTAAGGCACACTTTAACCACAACTGGCACTCAAATGGTCTGTCAGCGGCACCGACAGGAGCTTTTTCCACAAAGCACTGGAGCTCAAAGTGGCCCGGCTAACACTGGCACAAATGCTGATTTAACGTGTGTTCAATTCCACTTCTCTGTGACTACAGACATTACAGCGAGGCTGAGCCCGAATAGCATCTGATGCGCAAAGACTGGGTCGGCTGTTTTAATATGAAACATTTAAATCAGCCATTTGCTTGGAGAAAGCTTAGGGAAAGAGAGAGAGAGAGAGAGAGAGAGAGAGAGAGAGAGAGAGAGAGAGGAAGGGCTGCATGTCTTCCCTGCAGGTGCCGTTGTGTCCCTGTATAAATGTATGGACGCTGCTCAGGGATGCGCTTCCTCCTGCGCTCACACACACACACACACACACACGCCCCGGCGGTCCTACTGTAGTTGACACTGACAGGATCGGCGGATAATCATCGGAACAGCGGCTGTGATTTCACACTGGTTTGACTGGAGACTGAGGTGTAACTGGTTTACTCCCTGTTTAGTTGAATTGTTTTTTGGGGGGTTTTTTTGCGTCATGGATCGATACAAGTGTTGAGAAAATCAAGGTATGTTTGTTTGTTTGTTTGTTTAAAATAAGTTTGTAATTACTTTACAAACTTAATTTTTTTTCGTCATGGGTTTTATTTCAGTTTTAATTTTGTTGTTTGTATTCGTTAATGGTATTGTTGCCCCAGTTGTGCTTAAAGCTTTGATCCAAACACAAGCGTGTCCATAGAGACAACATGAAAGATGGTTTCTTCTCTTAAACTTGAACGTATTTCATTAGCAGCGGTTAATTGGCCAACATTGTTGTAAAACATCTTATTCCAAAACCGTCATGTTCACCTAACTCTTTCTTAATGAATATCATCATTACCGACATCAAAATGTAAATGGCTCATTGGAAATATATGTACACTCTGTATCATCGTTTCTCTCATGATGCCTAATTAATCCAATGATTATTGAAAGAGATGCTTAATGCTTAATGACCTTCTTTAATTAATAAGAAAGCCCTGGCTGTCCTACATACTTAATGCAGTGATTTCCCCTGAGGCTGCACAGGTTTGTCATCAACTGTTCAGTTTCCCACTATTGTCTGGGATGCATCTGCTCCAGAGTCAGCTGGCTGATACACAGATTCCCTCCAATATCTCCCAGCAACAAATTCATTTTCCACTATATTAATCGTCACCAAACATAAATGAAACTCAGTGTACTACTATATTTCTACATTTTTATGTATTGCACGCGATATTTTTATTCATTTTTCACGGAAAGAATTTGTGCTTTTTTTCTCTCTCTTCGTAGATGTGCTATTGTATGGCTCTAATGCTGTCTCACCACCACACACCTCTCCACTGAGCATCTCCACAGCCACAAACCAACCATGAAGTTGGCTTTGCACAGGATAGCGGCGACCACAATCAGCACGCTAACAACAGGTGTCCAGTATCTTGGCTCCAACGACGCCAGCTACGACGACCCCTCGATTGACCCAAGCCTGATCAAGAACAAATTCCACTTTGAGAAGCCTCACTCTGCCTCCATTAGTAACTCCCTCTCTGGACTTGTCCCAGGAAGCAAGGAGGTCATTTACAGTGGCCTTTCTCCCATATTCCCCACCAACATATCAGACTTTCTGCTGGGTAATGGCACCTCTGTGGAGAGTGGAGGAGCGGCACAGTGTGGAGAAGACTTTGTGGACAACATGGAGTGTTTTATGATTCTGACTCCTGGTCAGCAGCTCGCAGTTGCTATCTTGGCACTCACCCTGGGTACATTTACGGTGCTGGAGAACCTAATGGTGCTGTGCGTCATCCTGCACTCGCAGACGCTTCGATCTCGGCCCTCCTACCACTTCATCGGCAGTCTGGCTGTGGCTGATCTGATAGGGAGCATCATTTTTGTCTACAGCTTCCTGGATTTCCATGTCCTCCACAGGAAAGACAGCCCTAATGTTTTCCTCTTCAAGCTGGCCGGGGTCATTGCCTCCTTCACCGCCTCTGTGGGAAGCCTGTTTCTCACTGCAATCGACCGCTACATCTCCATCCACAGGCCCATGGCATACAAACGCATCGTCACAAAGACTAAAGCAGTCATCGCCTTCAGTGTGATGTGGACGATCTCCATCGTCATCTCACTGCTGCCACTGCTGGGCTGGAACTGCAAGCGTCTCAACTCTGTCTGCTCGGACATCTTCCCGCTAATTGATCAGAAGTACCTGATGTTCTGGATTGGGATGACCAGCATCTTGGTCCTGTTTATCATCTATGCCTATATATTCATCCTCTGGAAGTCCCACCACCACGCTGTCCGCATGCTGAGCCGCAGCTCCCAGAGGAGTGTGATTGTCTACACTGCAGAGGGCACCAAAGTTCAGACGGTCAGGCCCGAGCAGGCTCGGATGGACCTCCGCCTGGCTAAAACCCTCGTCCTGATCCTGGTGGCCCTCATCATCTGCTGGGGTCCGCTGCTAGCCATCATGGTTTATGACCTCTTTGGGAAGGTGAACGACTTCATCAAGACTGTGTTTGCCTTTTGCAGCATGTTGTGCCTGCTCAACTCCACCGTGAACCCTGTGATCTACGCCATGAGGAGCAAGGACCTGCGCAGGGCCTTCCTCAACATCTGCCGCGTGTGCCGGGGAGTGACGCAGCCTCTGGACAACAGCGCTGAGAGTGACTGGAACAGCAGGAGTGTGAGAGGCACAGCAGTTGGGGTGGGGAAAGATGGAGCCGGCTGTGGAAGCACCCGAGTAAAAGTAGCCCAGGTTACCGTCTCCGGAATGACTGAGACTTCTAGTGCCGAGCCGGTTTAAAAGACGAGCTGCTCTGCTCTGGTACAACTGTGAAGTAGAGATATTGTAGAATAGCCCCGATCCTCTTAGTGCACTGTTCTGTGACTGTGAAATGTGCCAAAACATGACTTAGAAACCAACCTGATGACAAGTTTTTATTGCTTTAAAGCTGAAATCTATAATATTAACATAATATTGTGCCCCTCTGTCTTTACTCTGCAACTGAAAGATAGTTTGTTGGGTTGCACAAATCTGATCAAAAATGCCAATTTCATCTTATTTCATTCAGTAATTGATATAGTCATATTACCAACAACCACTTCAGTTGCTTAAGGGCATTTTTCTTCAACAACCGCTACAAACACAACATGCTTTGTCATATTTGCTATATTTTTAATGTGTAAATTTGTTTATTTATTTGTTTTTTGTTTTTTTACAGATTTCAGCTTTAAGGTATAAAAATATTGAATTTTCTTTTGTCCTTTCAGTTTTTTTCACGTTACATACATACATACATACATAGCAATATTGTGGCAGTAATCCAAGGTGAAACTGTGTCTACTTTCATGCAAAATGTCAGTTTTGAATGACAGCACACTGCTTGTAAGTAAAATAAGCCTCTCATTAGTGATTTAAATCCGCTGCTGATGATTTTTGAAGACCGTGATATTGTGAAGTTTGGCAGTTGTTCAATTCTATCAAATTTGACTTTATTTATTTTACTGTGCTTTGCAAAGCAAAACGGTGAGTCATACTTTGAAATATGAATGGCTTTTTGATCAATTGAGAACTTTAGTCCGTGATTTGGGAATGTTATATAGCTGCTTATTACACATGTGCTTATAAAACAGTTACAGCATTTTGTGAGAATTTACACTGCCATATTCCTGTGAGGCATCCATTGTGCCATTGTGCTCAGTAAAAGTGTGTGTAAGAAAGGATATGAGTTCAATAAATATATGAAATTTGTCTATTTTTATCACAATTATTGTCGACATACTTGGTATCTTTTTTTCAATAAAAAAAATGAAACGTTAACAAGCCAGCACATCAGCACCTGCAGCTAATTTACTGAAGGTTTCGAGGTTAAAAATGTGTGTGACTGTTTGTATATGTATGTGCGTATATATTATACAGCAGCTGTGGTTCCTAAACTTTAAGGCTAAGCAATGTCCACTTGTGACCCCTCGTCACAGGCTATGATTTTATTGTGGGCGTGAGTTCCAATGAGAGGATTTTTTTGTTCTGATGTTGTTTAAATTAGGGATTAAAAAGCCTTCAAAGATAAAAAATATGAAGCGAACATATTTTTGTAGCAAAAATATAGGCTATATATATATATATATATATATATATATATATATATATATATAGCCTATTACTGGACAGGAGTTATGAGCAGGATGTAGACCTGAGTAATGTGCAGTTCAACCACGTTTATTTACATAATTTTTAGGCATTAAACAATGAAAGCATTTGAGAAAAATCATTGAAATAAGAACATAATTCTGTGTAGCTGAGATATAGGTTATTTATTTCTTTTTTTATCCCTTTAATCGTTTTGTGACCCATTAGATTTTGAGAGCCACTGCTTTTGAGAGAACTGTTAACCGTGTTCTTGTGTAACACTGCCCTCCTGTGGAGACACTGAGACATTGTCTTTATCAGTTACCGTGTCATGGTCATATTGATGAATGGAGTTGTAGTTCATCAAATACCATGATGAGGCTGTAAGTTAATCAAACTGTGAAATTTGGGTGATGTAGGTGTAAACTAGGACGACGCCAAACCTTCGTTTCGCATATTTTACTGTTTCACTACATAACCCAGAATGCACTGCACAACGCATTTCACACGTGACGTCACGAACCGGAGAAGCCGACAACCTCATATCAAAAACAAGCAGCTAAGTTGCGTTAGCTAGCACCGATATCTAACAGCAGACAGTTGGCCCGCTGCTGGCTGATCGTCACTACAACTTTTGGGAAGCAACTTTTAGAACAAGACGAGTTGTTGAACGCAGTTGGACAGACCAACTTTTCCCCCCCGTTAGGTAAGAAAGACCTTTATTCAAATGTACACCATGGCATACTCCCCGACCAGTGGTAGCCAAAGCTAACGTTAGCTTTGTTTTCTTTTTGATTATTGGCTAGCAAGCTCAGCTAACGTTAGCTTGCTAGCAAATATTTAAAGCCTCAGCTGCGCAGTATGCTTAGCATGTATTCATCAGCGAAAGAAACTGATCTCAGAAGCACAATTCACGTTGTAATCAGCAAGTTATGTTAAAGAATAACAGTGGCTAGCAGTTAGCTGAAATATCTGAAGGCATCGCCTCATTATTGTCTTGTTTCGGTATTTTTGCACCCCCTCTCCTCCTTCTCCCTTTAACAAACTAAAGTCATGGCGTGTGGAGCCACCCTGAAGAGGACCATGGATTTCGATCCGCTGATGAGTCCTACTTCACCTAAGAGACGAAGATGCATCCCCGTGTCCCCATCGTCCTCATCCTCATCCCCTAGGAAGTATCTCAGCATGGAGCCCTCGCCATTTGGGGAGTCATCGTCCAGACTTAGCGCAGGTAATGTTACTGAGGTTGGCCTGCTTAGTGACCGACCAGGCACTTGAGAGGCATTAGCAACATGTTGAGCCACACGGTAACAGATCAGAAAACAAGTATGTTTTTCAATGATCAAGTATAGCAGTGGACCCACTAACGTGGCAGCTCTTGAATCTTTACTGATGGGCTCCATTCTGTCTTTTTTGCTTTCTTTTCTTCCTTTTAGAACAAATCCTCAACAGCATCAAGCAGGAGTACAAACGTATTCAAAAGAGGAAGCATCTAGATGGAGGCTACCAACAGTCAGAGTGCTGCTATTCTCCAGAGTCCCCATCCCAGTCGTCTACTATGAATGTTTCCAGCATGCCAGGTTAGTTGTTTAACACTCTGCCTGCACAGGAAACTGTAAGAATTACTGTGTGCATGTATTCAGGTGATCACAAATACCCCATATATAGCGATTCTTAGGTTTTTGCTTGATTTGTGCAGGAACGTCCTCTGGAGGTGTTTCTCCTACTAGAAAAGAACAGCCATTATTCACCCTCAGACAAGTTGGAATGATCTGTGAACGCCTGCTGAAAGAAAGGGAAGAGAAGGTGCGGGAGGAATATGAGGAGACCATGACCTCAAAATTGGCAGGTTTGTATGCTCGGAGAAAGGATACTGTACCGTGATGGAGAACGGCGCTAATTAGATTCATCATAGAAACTCAGCTACCACCAATCACATAGTCAGTTTTGCTGAATTGAGTGAGGTGATGTAAATAAAATACTAGTATTAAGAAAAGGAGCACCTCTCCTGCCCCCTCCACCTACTGGTGTTCTTGAGAGAGGGGTTAATATAACTTTTGATCAAGTCACAAGTGTAGGTATACAAAAAGCATGATTTAGTATATAAAAAGCATAAAAAATAATAACATGTTCAAGTTATATTGTAAAAAATCTAAAGCAATGAAATATGGAAATTCTCTCAAATTCATTGCAGTAATAAGCAAATATTTCTTTTTCTTGCTTAAAGAATTGAGAAACTTCAATAACTATGAAAACTATCAAAATCAAGACCCAGTTCCTTAAAGTGAGCAATTGTTTCAGCACTAATATGCAGTGATGCGATTCAGTACGTTATATGGCTTAATGGTGACATCGTTTGCTGTTTTTTGCCTCACAATTTTTTTTTTTTTAATGGGATTTGACCCATTCCCAGTTTTGACACATAATTAGTTTGATTGAGTGGTCTGGCTTGTGGTTTAAAGATGAGTCTCTGGGAAAATGAAAAGACCAAATGCATTCCAATAACGGGAAGTCTAAATATTTTCTAGTGTTAACTTTGATTTCCTGTAAATTTCAGAACAATATGACACCTTTGTGAAGTTCACACATGATCAGTTAATGCGACGATTCGGGGAGCAACCCGCGAGCTGTGAGTTCTTTCATTTCATCTTAAATTATTTCCACATTCCTGTTTCATTGGCATACTCTACACGTGAAAGTCTTGGATCTCAGTTTGAGCTCTGCCTTTGAAGTTTAAAGTAACATGTCTGGTTTCTGTATTTTATTTCATCTCCCTCTTCTCCAGATGTTTCCTGAGTGTGGCACAGAAACCTCTGCAAGACGGCCTTCTCTTGCTGCAAGCTATCATGTGATATCTGAAGAAAGAAAAAAAGCTCATCATTGTAAGAGATTCAGTTTAGCTAGTTTAAATGAAACTTTTCTTACTGTGCCATATTTCTGTCTTTGGGCAAAGGTTTATATGAAGCTGTTGTCAGTTGTTACCACTCTGTTGTAAGCAACTAGGTCCTAATGTAAATTAATGGACCCTATCTCTACCAGTGGCCTATGTTCCTCCTGCTGTACATGTATCTACAGTTATCTCACTTTTGTAATGATTCCCAGCATTCCAGGCTTTGTCACTCGTTTCTGTTTGTTACATGTAAATACGATAAAGCAGCGTAGTTTTAAACAAGGTTTGCTGGTCAATCTAAAAGGAAGTGGAAGAAACACAGCTGAACAGAGAGGATATGTTTGCAGTTTGTCCTCTGTTCATTGCTTTTTAAATTGAGCATAAAGTGGGCTAATTTCTTTGATTTTTTTTTTTTTCTCCCTACCAGTGTTTTATTTATTTTGACTTTTGTTTTGCTGGTATCACTTTGAAACCAATGTACTTATTGAAAAAAGAAAACCAATAAAAATCTTTTAAGAGTTCATAATTGTTTTGGTGCATGCAGGATATTTGTGAGACTCTTGTGGCTCAAGTAAAGCCAAATTCACCAAGAAATCTTAACTTGATCTTAAATATATTTTTATAAAGTGTTATCAGAACCAAGCTTTCCCTTAGGATTTTGGTGAATGTTTGCCCAAACCTGATGCCCCCTACAGAGCTGTGAGCTTTAATCACTGCATTTACTTAAATTTTTCCTGATCATAATCACAACATATTTCAGATAACTATGCATTATATACATTATCCAAGCTGTGCCTTCAGTGAACTGATAATACATTGTGGAAATATCAAGTTCAGATTTCCTTGACATAAGATCAGATCAGACAACTACAAACCCCTTTTTGGACCATCCAGCATTTGACATTATCAGATTTAGATTTTAATTATATTTGTTCTGCCAAATGCACAGATACAAATGTGTGTCACAGTGATTATCAGACATTTACCACATATTTTTTATTAGAAGGAAACAGTACAAAATATAAAGTCAAGTCGATAAGCGCTACAATGAAATGAGGCAGTATCCATAGACTGACTGTCTTAGGAGGGTATTGGTCAGCAGCCGCCCCAGGTGAGTCGAGCCACGTGGTCAGTCTTCTGCTTGGTGGACTTGATGAAACCCAGAAATTCGAGTTCTGACACAGCTTGGATGAAACGTGCACTGGAGATCAAGCTGAGGAAGAACGTTTCACAAGAGTGGACAAAACCATCCAAAAGTGAAAACTACAGCATGTGTTTAGAGGAGATCAGCACCACAATCACCTCATGTTTGAAGTAACCTTTGTCAACATAATCTGTAGAGCAAATACAGTACTGTGACAATTTCATCAGTGGCTGTCTTCTCTCAAATTTCCATCAAACACTTTAAATGTTGTAGTTGCTTCCAAATCCAGCAGCAGCTTCCACCGATACTACCAACCACAGTACCCCAGGAAATCACTCACAGAAGTCAACATTAAGTATTAACATGGAGAAAGCATGATGGGAAAGAATCGTGAGTAGATAAAGTTGCAGAAGGATACTGTTTGACTTCATTCACTTTCCCGAAATTGTCAGAATCAGGATTGTTACCCTCAGCTGCAGAAACCACAGTGGCATAAGCCTGAAAACAAACAAAACACGGTTACATTCATGTGAGTGTCCTGTCCATCCTCGGCCTATATTTGACCTACAGATCAATAAGACATTGATCGTCATGTTCAATAAAGACTCTTCTAGAGGAAAAACAAAGGCAAAGTTGAAAGGTTATGCCATTTGTGTTTAAAAAAAAAAAAAGAAAAAAAAAGAATGGTTTCGACACAAATATGTTTTTCCTGACAGAAGTTAGTTGGCCTGGTTAAGTTACATGTAATAAGTCTACAAGCAAATGATCCAGCATGTTAACTTACTTCTAACCAGTCATAGAGGTTGATCAACCTGCCGCACTCCAGATGAAGCTTGTAAGCGATGCAGATGTCAGGAGCAGCATTAGAGACCGACCCATCCTCAGTCTTTAGGCTATCATTCTGAGAGGAAAAGTCAAAAAATGACACTGTATTTACACATTTTTAGGATTTTTCAATGCTCATTCACACTCTTGATCACAAAATTCTTAAAAACATACAAAACACGTTATCTGTTGCCAGTTGTAGTTCAGCATGATAAGCCTCTCTACTTTTGCTGAGAAAGTTGCACATGTACCTGGAGGTAATAGTAAGGACTGCTGAGAGCGGCTTGAATGGAGGTACGAGGTGTAGCGTTGAGGTGGCGTCTCAAAGTGGCAGACGAGCTGTAGTAGCAGACTTCGTTCAGGGTCTGACACTCTGGGGGAGACAGGTGACTCCTGGGTGCGAGAATGATGTTAGCTGTATTAACATTTCTACAATATTTCATAGTATTAAATTGATAAAATAAGGTAATCTGTTTTACTTCACTACGTCGTCGATAAACTCGAGGGCTTCATTTCGTAGAACCTCAAACGGACTCAGCCTCTTGGCTCTCCGAGACTCGTTCATCTCCAGCAGCGTCTGGAATGTGTGACAATATGCAATTTATGTATCCAACTGTACAATCTTTTCAGAAACCAAGTTAACATGTTTGCTTAAAAAACAGTGTTTTACCTTCTGCAGCTGGAAGAGATCTGTTTTCTTCTGAAGATCTTTCACAGGAGAAGTGATACTTTCTTCCACACTGGGGGCAGTTTCAACAGCTGTTGCTGTTAAGACCAAGACAAAAGACAAGAATTTGCAAGAGGGACAGGTATGGATTACATTTCCATTGCCTGTTCCACTAATGTCAGTAATTGTCCAAGACTAGAGTCTACCCGGGGTGAACATTAAATGATGGAAAAGAATGTATCTATAAACCAAGTTCAACCTCAGTTTTACTACTTACTGTCCAACTGCTTAAATTTGGCGAGCAGCTCCTCCAGGTCGACAAGAGCCTTCTTCATCTTCTTTGACTTGATAGGCTGCAGAATCTCTGCACACCTCAGGAGCAAAGTGATCAGTTCATCCTTCGCCAGCATCCTGGAAGGAAAACCACAGGAAGTTTACAACTGAGTAGTACAGCAGCACCGCAAGTGGCTAACTTCAGACTGGGTGGCTTTTGTAAAAAAAAAAAAAGAAAAAAAGGGTCAGTTTGTGACTTTTTATTTTACATTTTTTACTTTCTTCACAGACAAGGCACTTGAGAGACAGGCTGCCTGATTTGAACGTCTTTCAAAGGACAAACATTTACACAGTTCTGGCAATGAAACACCAGAGAGCCGTGTGTCCATGTAAACAGATTTTTTTTTCTAGTAACCATAGCGTTGGTTGCTCCTTCCATGTTTGTGTCTTTAACGCTCCAGGGCTTCCATTAACCCTGTGTTTAACATCACAATGCTATGTGTTGTGGGTAATTCCCTCAGGCAAAGCCTGCTGAAATGCAGACTTACAGAAAGTGTGTATAAAGGGCTCAAAACATCTGCAAGAGAGCACTCATACATTTGACGATTTGACAGTGGGACAGCCCTAAGCTCTCATGGATTTAGCAGGAATGTGCCTCAAACTCCATGAGTCTATGAGTGTGGACACTGGGAATGGGTCTAGGAGGGTCTTAAAACAGTAGGCACAGATCTAAGATTTTGATTTTTTTCTTTTATGACTGGCATCTATTTATTGCTTCCACTTGTCAACATATAGATTAATTATCAAGGCTTACTTCAGAAGCTTCATGGCTGACTGGTAATCCTCATTCTCCCACACGTTCTTCTCCAGGCATATTAAATGCAGCTCCCTGATCTGTGGCACACAGATTACTTCAGTGTCACATCAAGGCAAATGAAACACCAGTACTACTCCAGCAATTAAACTAAGTATGGTTACAGTCAAAAGCGCTAAGATCTAGTTCAAAATGTTACATCAAATAGACGCAGAGCAGTGAGTTCTTGCCTGTTTTCCAAGGGGGTACCGAGGTAATGACGAGGTCAGAGTGTGAAGACATCTCAGGACGGGGTAATAGTTCTTGTGATATTTGCGAAGGTCCTTTATCAGCCTCTGACACACCTCCTGAAAACAGACATAGTGAACTAAGGTGTTAGACTGTGTTCAGATATGTGTTCATTATTGGCCAGTGCCTCAGGTGTAGAGATAAAACAAAGAATTCACCTTTAAATGACTGTCATCCTTCAACAAATTGACCTGTTCCTGAGCGTCCTGCTTCTCTACATACCTGGGGAAAAAAAAAACACTTAAGTTACACCAGATTTAAAGGCTTAGTTTTACTTTTGAAAAGGTAAAAACAAGCCATGAAACACACCAGTAAACTGCACAGTGCACGAGTGAAAAACAAACTGTGTGTGTGTGTGTACCTCTTGAACGACATCAGCTGTCTGATCCTCTCCAAGTCGCGGTGATTGAGCTGCATCACGTTGAGCAGAGCCTCCTTCTTGTTACAGCACAAAACGCTAAGAGGCTGGGAGTGAAAGTGCTCCAGCAGAGCCAGCTGCATAAAGTCAGAACAGATATTTTGTCTCACACACATGAACATCTGAATTAGATCTCCAGACAAGGTGACAACCGGAGGGCAGACTGATGGCACATAAAGCATTTAGAAGTTATTCTGTACCTGAACGCCCTTGATGAAGTTTCTCACTGAGAAATCGTGGTAGAGGAAGATGCTGATCAGCACCAGCATCACTTTACCGTTGAGCTTAAAAGGGAACCGAGGTGTCAGGATCAACTGGAAACAGAGGAGACAAAAAAAAAGGAACATAATTAACTTCCTTTCATTTAAAATCAAATCAAATAGTCTAGTATCAAATTTGCTTAATTACAACATGAAATAATCACAACAACTGTCCTGGGGAAGGGACCCAATAAAATTATTTACAAAAAATGCAACTAAATAAAAAAAAAAAAAAAATACACAGTCTCATAAATTATCATAGTGTTGAACCCATACCTTAGTGACACATACTTAAAAAAAGGACCAGTGTGTAGGATTTAGAAGTGGAATCTAATATTCATAAGTAGTGTATAATCACCTGAAACTAAGAATCTTTGTGTCGTCTTTAGCTTAAAATGAGACCTTCATGTCTGCATAGGAAGCAGGTCCTCTTCCATGGAGCCCACCATGTTGTGCTGTCATGTTTCCACGGTAGCCCAGAACAGACAAACCAAACACTGGCTGTAGAGAAGGCCTTTTGTATTTTTTCATGACCTGAAGGCCACTATACGTTCCCCTATATACGTGGAAAGGGAGTGTTGAGGGGAGGGGTATTCAACTGGTTGCAATCTGCAACCTCATCACTAGATGCCACTAAATCCCCACACTCTGGTCCTTTAACAAAGGGAAAATTATTCATTACAGGGCTCTTATGGATTACATTATACGGTCATCTTGGTATTCATTTATCTATTGCTTGTTTATTAACAGAGGACATATTGCAAAACATAAGCTTTGGTTATCAGTGATACAAACCAGAATTAATTTTAACACATTCTGTCATGCTGCAGAGTTTTGAATTTGGCTGCTTAACCATTCATACACAACCATTTCACAACCAAATCTCAACAATGTGGATTTTGCACATCATGATGTAAAAAGGTAGAATATCTTCACAAGTGAAGAGTTTGTTTTTATAAGGTTAAACAATATCAACAAATCTTGATCTCACACTCAGGGATACCTCATGTGCCACAGCCTTCACAACAACAACAACAACATAAATTTCCTCTATTGAACTTCTGATGCATTTATTTTGCACTGTACAGTGCGTCAGTGTGAAAGTACCTTGTCTATGACTGTGGCCAGGTGCTGGGTGCAGGACAGTGACTGGAAGAGCTCTATACACAGCAGGGAGGACACAGAGTGAGGCAGCATGTGCTGGATGGTGCTAGGTGATGTGGCGATGCCAAAGATGAACATCAGCGGAAGGTGTTCAATGTACCGACTGTGGAACAGAGATAATAGAGACACTGTTTCTTCTGACAAACCTGAATCACAACTGTTACTTGTCTATTTAGACCTGATATTTTCAACAAGGTGATGGATCAGTGTTTCCTCCAAAGGCTACTTGGTATACAACTAGTTTAGGTGTATAGGAAAGTGGCAACAAAAGTGAACTTGTTTCAGACCTTTACAAAACTATGATGAAACTATCATAGTTTTGTCATTCCCAAGTGTGTAGGCTGCTGCAATTATAAAATAACACGGAAACAGTTAAATTCGAGAGTTCCTAGTTACCTGCAGATGAGTATGAAGTCTTGAAGAACTCTTGGATTGAAAGCCTCCAAGTCTTTGAAAATAACTACAACAGGAGGCTGCTGTGGCTCATCTTTGGCTGGTGAACTACGCTTTTTCCCAGGAGTACCAGTGCTGGATTTCTGAAATAGAGAATGATGATTTTTTAAATCACTTTCAGGTGATTAAATCTTTTTATCAACCATGCTGAAAATGTAAAAGCATGTATGCTAGCCATGCCTTATGGTCTCACCTTTGTTTTTGTATTGTACCAATCACAGAGTGCACTGAGGGAGCAGTGTACACTCTTGTGGAGCTGAGCACTGGTCTGCTCAGTTGACTCCTCTGCCTCCTCCTCATCATCATCCACAGTCACAACTGTACCCATCAACCTCTCCAGCACCCTCTTCATCAAATGCTTCAATACTGAAATGATCAATCAGAAATATAAACTTGAAAGCTCAAGCTGTTATGGGAGTACACTATCTGGGAGTCTTAATTCAGTCCTCAATTCAATGCAGTCCCCAGAGTCCCTTACCTCCACACTCTTTGGCCTGTACAGAGGCCACATGAGGAGTGACCGACTGCCGGAGCAGCTCAGACAGACTCTGGAAGGTCATGTCATGATCTGGGACATTCACACCTGTAGATGACATCGTAGGAAAAGCAAGGTAGACAAGTTTATTAAACCACATCAGATGAAAACAAAGGGAGTGGAAATGTTTTTTTTCTTTATTTTCTGAATTGGCTTTTGTTGGGACAGCACGTCAGCCAGTGTCTGATCCTCAGCATACCAAGGACTAAAGCTGCTGTGGGAATTTCACTGGCTCTCATCTGTGATGCCCAGTCGCTGTGTTGACGAGTGGAGGAGCACTTTCTGGTGAAGTCCAGCAAGCTGTCCAGGATTTTCCTGTTGAGTTCATCCTGTAAAACCTTATAAGCAAAAAAAAAAAAACCAACAACACAGAGACTGCTAACTTGTACCAAAGGAGTTTTATTGTATTGATTCACTGAATATAAAATGCTTGATTTATTACACCCGGTGAATTCAACAGGTTTTGTTCAAAATCTGTTAAACAGTGCAATGTGTTTTAAACTAAATCAGCTTGTTTGTATCATTACGTAATACTATTTGATATTATATCATTTATGCTGTTTTATTTATTAATCATAATTATTATGAGTCCTGTACAGCGTGACTGTTTCATTAGTAACTCTCAAAAATTAAATGTGGACGTAAAATAAAAATACTTTGGATTTATGAAAAAGCATCAATGCAAACAACTGTTTTTGTGTGTCCCTCCCCCCAGCTTTATTAACCTTTCATTTAAATTTCTATTATAATGCAAAAACGTGTGGTGTGGCATGTTGAATACATGCGTTACCTCTGTGTCTGTTTTGATTTTGTCCCACAGATCCTGACAGAGTTTGAATCGTACTTCACTGTTTTCAGCACCTTCACAACCATCAGTAAAATAGTCCCCTGTGGAGAAACGACGGTGTGTTTATATTGCATCATGTCATCTGACAGCTCACCCCTTAAAACTTAGTAAAGACGCTTTCCCATTAACAGCAACACATCTCACCCAAACTGAGTGTCTTTTTCTTCTTAGCGCTTGGCTTGAAAACGAAACAGCCCTGAAATATCAATGGATATAAGTTACAAACCGTGTCGGTTAAATACAATAATAAACGTAGAAACTAAACGTTGACAGTCATGTCTACGAATAATAACGTTAACTTGCACCACGCCGACAGAATATTACATTACCTTTGACACAGATGAAGTAGACATCTTAGCATTAACTTCACAAAAGGGGCAGGTCAGTTTTATGTAAGTATTTTTGCGCTGGAGTCTCGATTACAGTAACATATGTTTAGCCGGGTAAAATTGCTGCTTCTTCCCGCCAATATGACGTTTCCGGAAGAGGTTGCGTTCAGCTAATACAGGGCTGTTCCGCTGTGTTCATAGGCTGTTAAAGTTGTAAGTTATCGGACACGATAAATAAAATCTATTGACTGTCCCAGCCAGATTTTTAAAAATGCAAACTGTACCCTAAGTTTAGTTTTACATTATATCGCTCTGCACTTTTAATTGTGGTGGATTTTCTTCTGAACATTGATGATCTTGAACACACCCGCCCCCACGGTTTCCCTGTTGTGCCCTGGTTGTACCCCCCCCGCCCCATCCTGTTTTATGTACATACATGGCAAACATGAAAAGATGGTGCAGTAATATTATCTTGATACCTTTATCCCATATATGAAGTGTAATTTCTACATATGTAGTTTTTTTTTGGCACATATTGAATATTTAGGTGTATCAGTCAGCATATTTTTTAATGTTCTGTGTATTATAATAAAGGTCTCTTAAAAACAAATACCTGTCAGTATTTCATTTAATCCTCTTAGTATTTGTTGTACAATTCCATGTACAGTGTATGACTCCTGGTGTTTCCTGTGCAAACAGTAAGAGTAAACTAACTAGACCGTTTGATAATGGAATTATTTTTTCGTCATATTTAAGTCCTGCAGATCTCTATGCCTACTTTGTGTGTAAAGAAACTCAGCAGACAAGAGGATTAATTTAAATAAATTTTCTTTTAACGCTTTGTCAGAAATTGAGTATCGCTCAACTAAGGATATGGCAGTCTGGTTCCACTATACTGTATGTCTGTATTCAATACAAAAATTAACAGCATCTGTCCTTGTTAAACCATCAAATCATGTTACAGCGGGACAGTGCATAGATCTAGGTATCCTCATGAACAAATGCTATTCTATTGTTATCTAAACCCTGTAAACAGGTATTAGAAAAATATTGAAAAAAACACCCACCACACAAAAAATATGTGCCCACAATATTTTACAAAAAGAACCAGTAACATTTTATTGAACACTTTGTGGAAGACATGTAAATATTACAGATAGGTCTACTAGTGTTGAAAAAGGATAAAATAAATACAAACAGAACTTGAAATCCCATAGGGATATATAAAAACATAGTTTTTCTTTAAAAGTCTCCATTTAGCAAAAGAAAAAAAAACATCTTCAGTACTAAGCATAAATACAAACATGTTTCTAAAATCTATGCCCTATAGATTACCTGGTTATTATAACTAACATACATACTTAAAATCATCCGAGACATTTTTTCATTAAGTACAAAATAGGCCATTTCATTGTTAACTGTGACCATTACTGTTAACAGTTGGAAATCTGATGCATTAACAAACAAACCATTCTGCAGCATAACTTCTCAAATCCTGAGTGAGATTGAGTTGAAAACAAAATATTGGGCTATGATCCACTATAAAGCCACTTTTTAATTATGACTATGGGCTTCATGTCTTGTAGCTGCTTTAGCAAAAGATCAGCACCGTCTGAAAAGGTTTTATCCATAACAATCTTGACATTGCTCACTGATTTGAGATTTAGTGGGTTTCTGAAGTCTACAAGATTTTCACAGCCTCTAAATTCGTCAGTTATTTTACTTTTGATTGCAGATTTCTGTTTGTGAGTTTGTTGTCTTTTGGACGGCAGTTCAGCACTAGATTTTTCATTTAATTTCCGTTTGGAAGAGTGGGTTGACTCTGAGGTTTCCAAGAACTTGAGGAAGGAGTCCTCAAGTCCTAAAGGCTTGAAAGACCCTGACATGACGACGTCGTCACGTTGTTCTTGGGTTGTAGGGGTACCAGGATTTGAGTTCTCTCTTGAACTGTTAACAGTCGAACGGTTCCTAAGAGTCTGCATCCTCTCTGGACAAGCTGGTGTAGGTTGTGCAGGTTTCCTGGGACGGCCTCTTTTAGTTCCCCCTTCTGTCCCAGTGGAAGCTTGAGATTCTGCACTATCATCGTTGGACAGCTTGCTGTCTTCTTGGCCTATTCTATCCACATCGTCTGTTTTCTGGTCACTGAGCTTTTCGCCCTCTTCTGGTTCCGTCTCCTCCGAAGATGAGCTTGATGCACCCTCCGATTTGTTTGCATCTTTAAATCTGGCACGCGAGTACTTTTTGCAGAAAATGAACTGACTCCTCTGGTCTTCAATGTATCTTTCTGAGAGGCCATGAGTGGTGTAATGCTTAAATATATGTCTTTCAGCCCGCTCTACTGCATCACAGCCTATGATCATGCATGGGTACTGCAGGGCCGACTTCTTGGTGCACATAGCTGATGCCTCCTCATGGGATTTTAGTGTTGGTTTTCCAAAACTCGTCCAATGTTCAATGGACTTCCCTTCTTTCTTTTTAGTGTTTTTCTTCTTCATTTTGAATTTGTTTTCTACATTCTCTTTCCCATTAACCCCCATGAAAAGCCCTACCGATTTAGTCCTTCTTCCGTCACTTGTTTTGGGATCATAAACATAATCGTGCTTTTTGATCAGGTGACGGAGGAGGTTTGATTTTGTAGTGTAAACGCGGTCACATGCCTCATACTCGCACCTGAAAGTTGGGTCAACTGACCCGCTCTCAGAGATAGCAATTTCCTTGTGATAATTCTTAATGTGCTCGATGTACTTTTCTACAGAGTTGAAAGGGAGCGCACACTCTGGCCGGTCACAGTTGAAAGTGCCTATGGTCATGCTGGCCATCATGGCAGTAGCTTTGTCGCGGGTGAACTTGTGAAGTAAGAGGTAATGCTGAACTAACCTTGTGATTCCCATGAACACCCTTGAACAGTTTTTCACTTGACACCTGACTTCATTATCTTTTCCTATGCTGGGACTGCTCTCGTCTCCATTTTCAACACTAGTCTTTTCTGCTTCAGGTTCAGTTTTGTTGGTGGGCAGGGATGCCTGATGCATGGCCCTGTAATGGAGAATCAAATTTTGCTGGATGGTGAATGCAGCAGTACATCCCTCATGAACACAGCGATATGGTCTATATGGACTGTAGGCATTGTCTGTATCACACATTTTGAGGCTGAGCCTTTTCTGAATTTTCTCTTTCCTCTGAGATTCATCCTTTGTAGGTGTGTTTTTGGAGCTGCTGGGTTTCTCTGGGGAGGATGAAGCCGATGCAGTAGGAGGGCTTGACTTTGGGTCTTTTACTGTGCCCAATGCTGCATCTGATTTTCCTCGCTGCTCCTTTGCTTTGCCAACCGGACAGAGTTTCTCTTTTAAGTTAGATTTCTGTTTCACATCTGGGCTCTGGTCTACAGCAGCCACTTTAGGTTGCTCTGGCGTTTGTTCAGGAACTGGTGCCACCTCACCAAACGACCCATCATCCAAATAGTTCTGAGGTGATGGTAGTCTTGTAACAGTTGATACCTCGGGTGTAAAGCCCTCTTTTACTGCATCTCCTGGTGAAGTTATTTGCTCAACTTCTGAGTTGCTTTCATTATTTGTTTGAGGTGCAATTGCAATGTCAAGTGGTTCTTGTTTTATAGCTGGTATTATAGGTGCAGATTGTGTTGTGTGACTGATATTGGCATCAGTGGTTGCACGACTAATAAGCACATTATCTTTGTTAAGTCTAAATGCACGCCTGTTTCGAGCACTGATCTTTAGTTTCTGCATTTCTGTCTTTGACAATCTATGGACTTTTTCATAGTGAATTCTCAACCCTGTTGTTCTGGTGAATGTTTTGGGGCAAATCTGACAAGGATATGGAGACAGTTTGGATGGTGTTCTTTTCAGTTCCTCTATCATTTCGTTTGAGAAATCATGCATTTTAGTCAAGTGTTTAAATAACGCTTCCTTTGTCATGAATGAATACTCACAATCATCCTGGTCACATTTAAAAGGTTTAGGTACCTTTTCAGATGGTTTGTCATCACTTTTACTTGGGATTTTGCTTTTTTCTATGTCAGGGGTTGTATCACAATGACTGACATTTTGCTCTAGGGACAGCGCACTCCGCATCTTCTCTTGAGCAGCCTCAATCAAATCCAACCTTTGAAAAGCATGTGAAATTTCCATCAGGTGATCCTCTTGATAAGGTACAGCAAGGCCTGGATTAGCCAACTCTACTGCCTTCTCTTGCTGGTTTTCAGGAGAAACTGTGAAGGAGTTAGAATAGTCCATTATATTTGTATTTTGGGGCTCTTGTTTCAACGCCATAGGTGAAGTTAAAGTGGTCAAGCTACAAGATTCCTGTGAGAAATCACCATTTGACGTGTTATATATTGCTCCATTCGTGTCAGGGACATGTGGATCATTGAGGAAATCAAGAAAGGATGTTGGCAGGTCAGCCGTCAGGTCAATCTCATCTAAAGGTCTGCACTGTGAGCGTTTAGATAGGTGACCTCCGAGAGATTTGGTACTAGTGAACTCTCTGAAACATCTCCTGCAAATGACTTTGCCATCTTTGATGATAGCTGGCCATTTGGTTCGCTTGCTCAACCTGCTGCGTTTTCCTTTCTGCACGTCGGGGTCGCCACCCTTTTCATCTGCGGGGTTGACCTCACATTCAGTATTTTGGCAGTCCTCATCGTAAGGGAAATCTGTGGGAACGACACTATGTGGACTGAGCATGCCATCCCCAGAGTTGTCAATCTGGTCATAACTAGGAGTTGAGATATTCTCTGTTTTAATGATTTCAGTTGTGGCTTTTAATGCAACTTGAGCCTCTGGGCTGAGACATTTCATGGGAATATCAGCTGATGAGCCTTGAGTAAGACAAGAGTTTTCGCTCTGAGCATACGGAGTGTGGTAACTTCCTTCAGGGAGGCTGTCAATTGTTGAGATACTGTTTCCATTATCCAACTGTCCTGTCATACTTGCACTGGTTTTTCTCACATCTACACCGTCTCCACTACCCTCGGGATGAATAAGTCCATACTGATGCCCTCCATTATGCATCTGCCCTCCATTATCAAGCATCAGAGAACTGGACACATACTGAGACATCAAACTGGAATCTGAAGGAGCCTGTGACATAGTGGGACCGTGTATAGCTGCCATCGAATGATCTCTATCAGATGGGAGAGCCGCTGTGGTTTGATAAGGGTCTGCCTGCCACTGAGGATAGCTGCGTGAGGGGTAGTCATTCATGTTGAAGGCATCTGGATAGCAGTTATTCATGGGAGGTGAGGACCATGACTGGGACATGTCTGACTGCATCATTCCGCTGGGATTGTTTGGGCTTCCCCATGATGATGTGTAGAGAGTGGGGTTCACCATTGGAGTAATAGGCACAGGCTCCATTGATCCAGGATAACATTGGGCAGGTGAGGTTGAACATCCCACTGGGTAATCCATTTGCTGAATCCCAAGTTTGTTGCATAGTATTCCTGGCTGATTTGATGGCCTGTTCCCCAGGTTTTGAGACTGATTTGGTGAAGTCGGCGCACTTGGTGCCTTTTTTGCTGTAATTTTGGCCACTTTGTTATATTTCTTTGCCAATTTCCAGTCTTCAAATATTTCAGGGTGTTGCTTCTTCACATGCCTAGAGAGACTTTTGTTTGTGCTGTATGCCCTTGTACAGTCATTATATGGGCAGCAATGCAGATTTTCTTCACTGCCAGCAGTAACAGCAGGCGTGCTGGAGGGATATCCTTGCAGCGAGGAAGGAATTTCTGTCTTGATTTGAGTTGGAGAAATTATCTGTGGCATTGCTTTTGGAAATTCATTACCTTGTACATTATTATGACCCTCTCCCTGCTGACTTGCCACGGGGTTTGCTGCGCTAGGGACAGGATATTCAGGAGGAATCTCACCTTGCCCAGCCACATTAAGGTCCGCATGTGGAGCCTCCGATGGTAGTTTCTCATCAGCTGGTGCTGCAGTGGGGTTTGTCAGTGGAGTGTAGCATTTCTCTGGTTCTTTCATTGCAAGCTCTGCCAC
Organism: Trachinotus anak; assembly: GCF_046630095.1. Classification (NCBI taxonomy): domain Eukaryota; kingdom Metazoa; phylum Chordata; class Actinopteri; order Carangiformes; family Carangidae; genus Trachinotus; species Trachinotus anak. The sequence goes on along the minus strand of NW_027273866.1, from coordinate 5,616,047 downwards.
TGGATTAAGCATGCTTTCAATTGAGTGTTTCACTCTCACAGGACCAGGCTCGTTAGCAGCCTGTGGTGATCTGCATGGTGATGTGTTTTCCTGTGATGTTTCCTTCATATGAACATCTGAATTAATCCTGTCGAGGCCAACAAGAGTAGAGGATGTGTCATCTTTGCTCTGGGTGCTCTCGAGTGGTGGCCCCACGTTTGGAGTGACCGGCGGATTTTGATTTGTGATGGGCAAATTGTTTACTGTGTCATTTGTGCAATGATGCTGTTGGTGAGACAAGAATTGAGACTGTGAGTAGAATATTTTGCCACAATTATCCGTTTGGCAGGTGTAGGTAAGATAATGCTGAGCCTCGTGATCATACAACAAGTAGGCCTCACTGAAAACTTTGCCACAGTTAGGGAACATACACTGGGCCTTAAATTCTGGATGTGTTTTTCTATGCATTAGGAGCTCAGAATTGGAGTTAAAGTTGGCCTTGCAATCCAACTGTATGCAGATGTATGGTTTGCTGCCACAGTGCATCTGCAAATGATCATTAAGATGTCTGACGTTAACAAACTGCCGTCTGCAGTACTGGCACACCACTTTCTGTTTTTGTATCTCTAAAAACCTCATGGCTTCTTCATCATCCTTGTGAGATCTGACGTGAGCCATGAGGTTACGGAAAAACTTGAAAGCCTTGGAACAGTTTTTAACAGGACAGAAACAGTCTTGACTTATCTGAGGGTCAGATGTAGTTTGTTCTACCTTAACAGAAGATGCCAATTGGTCCCCGGTTTGAGGTTCAATTTTAACAGGGCTCATGTTTGTCTTGGCAGCAACTTTTATATTTTTTGATGGACTTTTAGGGGACTGAGGTGGTTTGGTTACTTTCCTTGCAGCTTTCATTGCAGCTAGTCTCTCTTTGCAAGATTGCTTTACATGTGATGCTACATGTGGCTCTAAAACCTCCCTACTCTCAAAACTGTCAGCACAAATTGGACAAAGATACACTCCATCTTTGAAATGCTTCTGAGCGTGACGGACAATTCTGTGACCCAAGAACTCCTTGTCACACAAAACACAATACTGCATGTAGGCTCGCCAATTTCTGAACCGAGCAGACACAAAACCCTGCTCCCGAAGTTTTTTAGCCTCTCTGTTTTTTTCTCTTTCATCTGTGATTTCATTCAGTTCATTTGTAGTGGTTAACAGAAAATCTTCCAGGTCTCTGTATTCAGGGAGCTTGCCAAGTGCACTTTCCACCTCTTGTTCATCTGTGTCATTGAGTGTGTCAATAGATGACACAATAGCTGCCTCCTCGCCCATTAGTGCCAAGCAGTTGCGTTTCAGTGTTTTCCAGTCCCAGAACTCTGGATCAAAAGGCCACTGTGTCTTCAAGGCCAGCAGTAACTCGCAGCGTAAAGAATTGGGCACTGGTAGGCTCCCATCCTCCTCAGGCTTTTGGTCAGGTTCATTGTACAGTGACTCCACAGCGTAATACGAGTCGACGGTAGGCTGGAGGAGGAACTCGGTCAGCTGGCATGCACGTTTAACCTCTAGATCTGTTGGCAAGAGGCAGGAAATAGTCTTGCAGATGGTAGATTTGCTGTCCTTATGGTCACTGGAGGTCATTTTCAGAGCTTGAATGCACATTTCCACGCACACTGGAAGCCCCACCTCTCCAACCTATGGGAAAAAAGTAACATAAACTCAACGGATTTGGTTTTAAGGACACGTTAAGAGATACAGCACACAATGAGTCATTGTTGGTGTGAATGGTAATGTCAAAGTTCTGCTATCGGCAATAATGTGTGGACTATTTTTCTTACCTCGTTTTGGATTACTTTGATTAGAAACAGAATGTGACAGACACTTCTGCAGAGAAGAGCCATCTCCTTGCTTTGCCCAAGAAAGGCATCAGCAGATGACTCTAAACGCATGAGTAGCTTACTCCAGAACAGTGTGAGTTCCCTGAAAAACATCACAAACACAACGAAAATCATTTTTTTCATCAATTCGTCTTCACATTATTTCTTGATTAATCATTTGGTCTAGGAAACCTTAGAACGCAATCAAATAATACCATTGTAATTCTTTAAATCCCATTTTCCAATGTCTTGTTTTGACTGCAAAACAGTCCAAAACCTTGAAATATTACAAAAAGCTGGTAGAACCTTGAACCACCATTATTTGGTATCTTTTCTTGAAAAATAACCTATACGATTAACTGATTATCAGACCTTGTCTGTCAATTTTCTGTTTTCTGTTACTTTTTGCAGCTTTATTTGAATTTAAAAGTAAATGAATTCAGTTTACAAACAACCACAAATATAAACGTGTACTTTTGCACACTTGTGTTTTAACTAGACCGTTGCTGATGCAAAGCAGTCGTGGATTATTGCACGTTTGTCACAGAGATTGCTTCAGTTTGGATAAAAGTCAATTGCATAATAAATATGTTCCATGACAACTGTACTCCTGAGAGTAATTTTGTAAGTGTTCTAAGAGTACTTATCTGAAACAAACACTTACCAGGCACAGTAAACATCTCCTTGAAGGAGCTGTCGCTTGAGAAAGGCAGAACATAAGCACAGAGCTCCTTTCTCGTCTCCCTCTGACTCCAAGTTGCAGATCATTTCGAGAGCATCTTTACAGTCTATTGACGCAATCTAAGAGAGAATTAATGAAAGATACAGTCAATTTAAAAGAAACTAAATAAGAGTCACATTTCACAACAATGTTGGGACATTTCATTAATAAATATGAATGATAAGTGAGTGAGATTCACTTTCAGCTCAGTTTTTGAAGAGATTCTTTTTCAGTGCTATAGTCCATTGGTTTTAATGAATCATTTAAAGCAACCTTTTACTTACAATCATGTTACACAAAGTACATTAAAACTTAAAAACAGCCTAATTTTTTGTTAACCGATTGATCAGTTGTTTCAACAGGAACTGAACAATCAGTTCAAGGGTTAAATCTCGTGACTCTGTGTGTACATGGAGCTGTGTTGCAGTGTGTCATTTCCTAACCTCTTCCATTAGCTGCTCCTGATTTTTTGTCATGCAGATGCAAAGCAAGTAGGTTTGTTTGAAGTTCCCTTTTCCTTCATATCCCGGATACTCCGAGCACATCTTTGCAAGGACAGCAGCCTTATCAACACTGTCCACTTTGATTAGGTGCTTTATTCTCATGTTCAGAAGCGTGGGACCTTCCAACTCGAGATACTCGTGAACTAAGAGACAGGCAGAAGAAAACAACAAAATGTGAGAAACTCAATGTGAGGCAGCTCAGACAACAAGAATACACACAAAGAACAATTAAAATTTCATGCAATTACAACCGCAAAAGTTAGTTTGGTGCATCTTCAAACCATTACAGATCTCAGCAAGTGACAACTAACCTTGCTCAGTTTGAGGGATTTGATTGGACAGGATGCTGCTTAGTGTGGTGTTGGACCAGACGCCATCCTGCTGCGCCAGAACTGCGAGCAGGCAAAGCTGTGTGCTCCCACTTTCTTGTAAAAGGCTGTGTGCCAACTGCAACAGAAGACAAATAAATATGCAGTAACTAAATTACTAAAATGTCAGTGAGTCATACTTAAAATGTTACACAGTCAGGAGTCTGAAATAATTGTGAGAGCAGTGTTGCCGAAGTGAATTTGTGCAGGCATCCAAGAAGTCACGTCATTCTTGTAAAGAGAACCCACAGACCCCAACATTTCAACCCATATGTTTTTGTTACTTCAATTCTGAGAAAACCAAATGCATTCTAATTACTAGACAACATTTCATTGCTTATCATTGCAAAGATAAGCCTCAGAAAAAAAAGTGCACTAACAGCCCTGGGGATACTGACCTTCATGGAGGACTGAAACTCCTCCCATAAGGCACCAGGGACATGGTGGGGCAGTAAGAGCAGCAGCTCTGCACAGCTCCTGTGAATCCAACACAGTCGTTTGTTAAAGCCAGATTTAGGTCAAGGATGTGCACACGCTGCACAAATTAAGGGTAACCATACAAGAATAAACTATTCACACAGTGTCGAGCTGTAAATTCAGAGTGGCATTTTGGAAATATAACAGATGACGAATAGGAAAAGTGGGGGTTATAAATCATCTTCAGCAGCAGTGAGACACTAACATCTGTCAGCGTAAGTGTGGGTTTGTTGTTGGTGTTGGTATGTAATGAACAACAACTACAATAATAATAACGCTCCGAATGACCAAAATCAGCATTGATGATTAATCAACTTACATCCTGGAAATTTATGGTTGTTGTCTCCCTTCCTTCATTTTGTGTAAGTGCTGTGCTTCCATGTGCAAACTTTACTGTGCAGCCCATCCCAAATATGTCGTAGCTCCCCAAGAGGTAGCCTACATTTCTATTCTGTATTACAGCCTCAAGGTCTTTGCCTTCATGAGAGAAAATTGTGCAAATAGCTGAATAGGTTCTGTAGACTGTCTATTCACAAACTTTTCATATCTAAATTTCCTTTGGGATTTGGCCATGTTTATTTTATTCATATTGTCAAATATTGTCCATCTTTAATTCATTCATTCATTCCAAATAGATTACAGTCTGTCTTCGGAAAGTGTCTGCCCAAAGACAAAACTACACCAGTGGAACTGCAAAGAAAAAAAAAATGTTATGTCTGATGTTAAGTGCAAATCCGAAACCTGTAACCCATTCTGGGTCACCAACACTACAGCGTGAATGCTAAAACTTAACGCAGATACTTTTCCCAACATCCAAACTGAGCATTATGCTTCTGTAATTAATGTATAACACATATTACAGAAAAGTTCATGAGAGAAATGGTGTTTAAAAGAATCCGAAAAATAATACAGGATTTAAAAAACTCTTATTTCTGGTGACATCCCGTCAGAGTTCCTACTCACAGTGCTAACTTTTCAAGTAGGAGTGGCACGTTTTCACATTCGGAGGAGAGACAGGAGGAAGCCTTAGCAAAGCTGAGGATGGCCACAGTGTAGACCTCCAGCAAAGGCAGTGGATCCTCATCAGTTTTCCAACGGCCGGCATGTTCCACAAGGACCTGGAGAAACATTAAAACATCACAATGAGAAACGTTGATTCTGCACATTGTAAAATTGAAAAACTGTTGTGCAAAAATAAAAAACTATGTCTGTAAAAACACTGCATAAATCACGAATATTTTCGCTTTCACAGTTTGGATTATCAATTATTAATTCGAGTCAATCAAGACAAAAAATGCAGAACAAGCCACATTTCAAGCTTCTTTAAAGTGAGGATTTGCTGCTTTTCTCCGTTTTATATAATTGTAAATTGAATTTCTTTGGGTTCCTGGGCGACTGGACGGATAAAACAACTATTTTGGAGATGTCGCCTTTGCCAGTTCTGGTTTGCATTTTCACCATCTTCTGATCAGGTTAGTCAACAATGAAAATGATAATTAGACGAAGCGCTTTGTTGCTTAATTGTTAACTGTTTTGTCCTTGTTATATATTTATTCATACTTTTTCATAGCTCGGTGTTTATCAGTTCAACAGATAAGACAAGTTTTGGCTTCATCGGTAAAAGACAAAATGCAGGTGTCGTAATCATGGCAGCTGACAGTGCCAAAAATCAAACCAGTGAGAACAAAGTTTCAACTCCTCTGTGCTACAACCGAGGACAACAGCATAATAACAGTGTATGATGAATGGAAAACTTCATGGTTTGTGGTCATCTTTTATGTTAAGAATCCACGGCTAACTTTTAGTTAAAGATAAAATGTCATACTTTCACAAACTATCTGAAAAAAATACATTTTGAGAAATATTTACAGTGTTATTACATACTGATTATTGAAGTTGTGCAGCGCTTAAAACAACAAAGCACCGAAGTTATGTGTGCTTCTGCAAAAAAAAAAAAAAACCCTCTTTTTTTTTTTAATCCTCCCCCTCTTTTTTTTTTCCATCTCTCAGCTCGAGTAACGCCAGACCTGCATCAATGAAAAGTCCCTCCATTTCTTCCACACACAGCACTCACACAGATCCATTTCACCCTGGATCACTGCTATTCCTGCAACTGTTGAGCTCTTTTGAGATAAATCTCCACCATGACTTCACTGCACAAAGCTACAGCCCTCAGTCCGAGGCTCGTCCCCTTTTTCTCAAATAACTTTGAAGCTGAATGAATTCCTCGCAGCTTCTCGCCGTGGCACAGAAACAAACCCATAATCTCACACTAATATGGTGCAATGACAGTAATCGGTGCTGCATCGCAGGTAAATGGAGACCTCGCATGATGTTTACGTGGGCAAATTAATGAGGAGGATGTGTAATGGAGTCAGTGACCACTGCCACACTTTCCCTTTTAAATCACTGTCTCAGCCAGCTGCAGGCACATCGGTCGCTATAACACTCACATCAATTTCACATCTTTTTTTTTTTCTTTCTTCTGGTGCTGGCTATATGTTTATGATGAACATCTCCCCTGGTGTGGTTAGCTCGATTAATTAGTGCAAAAGGCCTGGGCTAGCACCTTGGAAAAAAATCATTGATCTTTCGGTACAATAAAGCAGCTTTTACAAAAGTAACCCATTTCTAAATCAAGCTAAAAACCAAACGAGCATGGAGATGCAGCGTTAAGGCGTTTGAATGATATTTCCTACAGCGAATACAGTCTTGTAATTTAGTGCATATCAATGCAATCGCCCTGTAAAATCTCGCTAACGTAGCTACCCATTTTTTGCACAGCATGACCACTGCACAGGACAGGGGGACCCTGCATACCAGCTAGCAACATTCATCTGCTGTTAGCTATCTGGCCTGGAAAATACGAGTAATACATGCACAGTGCGCGTACATTGGTGTGACTTCTCGCCACATGGATAGTTAGACTTTGCAAATAAGTACATGCCACGGGCAAACATCACGGAGAGAGCAGCTGAAAACCACAGAGGAGTTTTTTTCCCCATCTTGAAATGCCAGGCAGCTAGCTAGGCAGCTAGCCCCTTAGCTACATTGTTGTAGCAAACGTAGACGCGCATCCTCGGCCAGGAAGCCAGAGGGGCTGCAGGCTGCCCGGGATGAGCAGCAGGGGAACGGGCTAACCTGGCAAAACTCCTGGCAGAAATGCAATGAAGCTTCCAGCGGAGACTGCGAGCTCTCCTTCAAAGCTGTGGTCAGACCCTGGAACCGCTCTCGGAGCTCTTCGATAGCTTTCCGTGTGTCATATTCCTTCTCTGTCTCCCCCTCCGCCATCTTCACAACAATCACGACCGCGTACGCACAGATGTTACGCTGCCAGACCCGCACACGTACGCGCACGCAGATGGGGTGGGTGGGTGGGTGGGTTGGTTGGGGGGAGGGGGGGGATGGGAGAGCACACAGTGTGCTCCACATACACCCCCCCCCCTCCCCACCCCTGATGTCAACAAAGCATCCATGACCTTACAGTGCACACAAAATCACACTCTGCACACAGGCTGGGTGTGATACCACTGGATGTCTGGGTTCCCCCTGAACAGCCCAGTGCTGAGCAGTCCACGCAGAGATGACCTCCAGGCGGTGAGCATCATCACACAAACCTTAGCATGCACCAGAGTCTATTGCTGTGTAATTCCACTGAAGTTATCATCAACCCGAGATGTTCACATGGCAAAAAATGTTCACTGTCTTTCTCGTCCCCGCAGGGTGGTCAGAGTGCGGGGTCATCCTCACAACAGCCCTGATTCTGTGTGACTTGGTAAGTGACGCCTGACAGCGGGGCAGATGTTCACAGACAGGGGTCAATCAGCTGAAAAACCTTTGGCCTGACCTAAAGGACAACATGTGACTAAACACGTGTCTCGGTGAGCAACGTAAAAGTGTTTTGATTGTGTCTCTGAGATATGGAGAGCGTATAGTATAGGTGCTGCATGTGATGTGTGCCACGCTTCCGAGTTTAATTTTCGTCTCAGATGATGGCTAAATTACTTCCCTTAACCACACCCGTGCACATCACAAACACAGGCCAGAAATCAACATTTCATCTCAGAATATTTTAGATTTCCAGAGCGGCTCAGGAGCTTTCAATCATATCACTAAATTTTTGCGTAGTTATCATGAAATGGTAGATGTTCATATTTTCATTTTTTTGTGAGCACTTAAAAGACTATTTTTCATCCACGTTGACTTAAATTTCAATTTTAAATTAGTTGTTAATTAGCTACTTGACATATATTTAGGCTCCCCATTCAGAATGAAAAATTATGCCTGTAATCAACCACAAAGTCTATTTTCACTTTCCTGTTGTACCTGTGTTACCAGTCTTTGCATTGCATTCATTTGGCATACTCACAAGAAGTGATTCACACACACACACACACACACACACACACACAAGAATGAAAATGCAACATTTGGGTGCATATTTTAATTGCTTTTCAATCTACAGTTAATGATATACATCTATCAATGCAACATTGTAGGCTAATTACACATCACAGACACAGAATTGCTACAAAAATATTATCTGGCAACTCAAGAACATACATTTTAAAACAGAGAAGAGCTTGTGTATTTTAAATGAAACCCAACTTGTTGCCAAGCTGAGCGCTGCAGAATTGTTTCCAGTTGCTGTCGGTCATATCTTGTGAAAATAGCAGGTGCTGCAGTGGCAGTCTGTGTGGTTTTTCACTGTTATGCCATCCACCTCTGTCTGAAAGAGGAACACACGAAGAGGAAGGAGTGAATACTAACAGAGTCCCATCAGTCTGCGGCAGCCAGAAAATGTATGTGTATGATCAGATGCTCTTTGATCAGAAATCAGAATTGAGACATATCCCAAACTAAATTAAAACCAAACATTAGTGGGAATTACTGACCTACAGTGGTGGAGGAAGAAATCAGACCCTTCACTTAAGCAAAAGCACCAATATTACAATAAGAAATATTCAATTGCAAGTAAACATCCTACATTCGTAATTCTTCCAAAGTAAAAGTACATAAGTATTGTCAGCAAGTGTGAAAAGTAAAAGTTCTCATTCTGCAAAGAGTTGGACCCTGTGACTGATGTATTACTATACATTACATAAAATCATGGTCAAAATCCAAATTTTGCCACACCAATCTGTTTTCAAGTTTTTTTCCATGTGCTCTACTGTTTGTTTTTTGTGCAATATTTGGGAACCTGACCTCTTTGGCCCTCCAACACTTATTTAAATGAATCTATGTGAGTTTGAGTGGAAGCGCAAACAACACAAAGTCATCTAAAACGTGACAACAGGCCCACGCTGCCCAAGACACTGCTCAAGATACTGCTAAATGATCACAAGTCAAAAAGATGGGAAGACACCAGTTTAATCTTTATAAGAAAAACATGTTGTATTTTTTAGGCTCATCGTGTAGTTTTTTTAAATGTAAAATCCTGATTTGAAAGGTAACTAAGCTGTCAAATAAATGCGATGGAATAAAACCATATATTTTCCCCTAAAGTAAAAGTTTCCACAAGCATTAGACAGAGTTATATGAAGTAAATGTATTTAGTAACTTTCCATCACTGCTGACCTACCAGATTACTGAAATATCTTAAAACTAAACTGAAGATAAGTCAAAACCTAAAAATTATAGGTCTATAAAATAAAATATAAGCTGGCCTGTAGTTTCCAACCAGTCCTACCAATTTCTTCAAGACACACTCTACTATAATCTCTGTAATGTATTAGTAAATAGGCACAAAGTTTAATTAGAGCCATGCCGGACATGTCCTCTGTCTGCACCTGTACCTTGTAGCTGTGCCTTGCGACGCAGCACGTTGCCTCCGAGGTGATATTCTTTGGGTTGTTCATCGTCTTCATGGCCTTGAGGGGTGTCGGGTACGCTCTGGAGAAGCAGCAGCCCATGCACTGGTAGATGTTTGGGAAAAGACTGTTTCTTCTCAGTGTGCATTCCTCACAGCCCACTAGAGAAAGATGGTGGTGGTTTCACAAGCAAAATCATACACTATGAATCATGGACAGTTTGCGATATTCATCAACGTTTCAGATCTGAAATGAGATCAGCTTTGTTTTTGTTCTTTTTTTACATTAACATTTGATTTATAATACCAGTATTAACTAGATGCCGTAATCATAAACGATAATATTTGTCTGAGAGAGGCAAATGTTACAGATGAATCTTACTGTTTGATGAGTCAATGTTGGGGTAAGAATCAGCGATGTAAAGACAAAAAGACAACAGGAGGAGAGACAGTCCAGCTGATTTCACTGAGCCCATTGTGGTTGCAGCAGTTACCTAGAGACAAAAGAAGCTGAAGAGTTATTGAATCAAAGCCTTATCAATGAGTAAGTGATAGACAGAAATTATTAGAGTATTTACCATGTTGAGAGAAAGTTTCCCCGACATTGTGCCTCTATACAGGACTCCTTTATATTGAGGACTTCTGCTTCAGTCCATCTCATTTTATACCAGTGTTCCTGGCAACTTCCTGGATTAGGTGAAAACCTACCGACCTTATCAATGATCTCCCTGACTCACTGACCACTTCGCTACCTTCCCCATAATCCCTTAATAGCACAAAAATGATAAGAACAAACCGTGGAAAGTCAAAACATTACTTCCGTCATCCTTCCATCCTGACTATGGATGATACATGTAATCCCTGGGTTTTTGTTACTTGGTAACTGAGGGCTGTTATTATTTGTCATCTTGCAGCAAAAGGAGGGTCATTTTGGGTGAACATCTGTACAGGCACACTGTTATTCTAAGAGCGTTACACATATATTTCTGAAATATGAAAAGCATAAAAATGTTTAAGAGGTGAAGCGGAAATATCACTTTTTTATCACTGGTGTCATCACTCTAGGAGCCTCAGCCACATTGAAACCGTTTACACATTCACTTGTCTGTTCAGTCTTCCAAAGAATAACATGCTACATTTCTAAATAATTTGAATATTTTTTTTAACATTCAACTTTTAAAAGGACGTGATTTTAAATCTTTCCCCTGCGGGTTTACATCTGTATTTTCCTTCAAATTTCAAACATCTATTCATTACAACCAAAACACTCAGTAAAATGTAATAAAATAGGTGTCAGTTAAATTTTCTTTGTCATATATCATTGTACATTTAATATATTTGGACTATACTTTGGACTATAACAAGACATTTGAGAATGTCACTTTGAGTTCTGAGAAGGTGTGACCTGTAATTTTGTACAATTTAGATATTTTACATACTTAAAGATTAAGTGACAAAAAAATAATCAGCAGACTAACTGATAATGGAAGTAATCATCATGTGCAGCCTTGCATTGCTTTGTACATGCAGTTTAATGTTGGATACTGTACATATTTTAATGCAAGTCTTAAAATGCATGCACGTTGCCCAGTATCAGAGCTGGAAACCTGGAATGCTGCCACGTCATGTTAATAAATTTATGAATTTATGAAGTTATAACAGCAATTGTAAATCTAACTAAACTTAAATAAAACTATTTTTGGGCTGTGTAGTCTTTTTATCTGTAATTTTACACTATGTATTGAGGCAAAACTCATTGTTTCAGTGCAGTGGCACCCTAAAAACTGGAGGATGAATAAATGGAAAAGCTCTGTATATATGGAAGGCTGTTAAGTAGCTGTGAAGGAGTATCCATCTGTCCGCCTTCAGCATCTGAAATGTCAAGGATGAATATGAATTTATTTTGTATTTCATCTGTATGTTTACTTAAGTTCCCATGTCCTGCGTCCTTGGTTGTGCTGGTGATAAATCCTCAGCCTAAGACTCGTAATTCAATAAGTGTGGGGGACAAGATGTTAAATCACAGAAATGTCAAGAGACTGTTTTTCTTTTTCTTTCCAACTTATGTCGTAGCATTTGCACCACCTTTCCAACTCTGATTAGACTGATTATTATTGCTTTGGCTCTATGCCACATGTAATTTTATTGTAACTGAATAAAATGTTCTGTGAATCAAATGTAATGATCACACTGTTATTTGAACACAAATACAGAACATTTTTATTCTTAATGAAAAAAAACATTGTGAGCATAAAAACAAAAATCTCAAAAATCAATTGATAAAAATGAGTTACAATCACAATTTAAATTGATCTTATGCTCATTTGTCTGTGGTTCTTATACAACACAAGACTTGGCTTGAAATCATCACGGAGTGGACTGATGAGTGAGATAGTGGAGCTGAGTCAGATGAGCATGTTTAAAATACTCACTTAAGCCACCTGGATGGAGGGCTGGTGCACATAAAGGTAACAGGAGCTCAGTGGAAAAGAAGAGTCAACCAGCTGAGAATGAAGGTGCCTGCTTCACAGCCTCTTGAACATAAAACAAAGCGTGTTGCTGTGTTTTTTTCTGCATGTACATCAGGGCCAGATGTTCAGACTCATAAGTAGTAGATGCAGACTTGTGATGTATTCTCTTGATACTGCCCGTTTCCTAGGTTCTCCCTGTGTATTGATCTGGCAGGATGAGGATAAGCACCACAGGGATGTGAAGCCCCAGGTGTAGAGCAAATGCTGTGGTGGTCATGCTCAATGACACACAAGTCCAATATATTCTCAGGAGCTCTGGTGTCAAAACAGTTACTGCAGCTCCAGAGGACAGAGCAGGGGAGACATAGTGAGGTCAGCAGGTCATGTGTAAAGTCAGCCGGGCTCTGCACAGTTCAAAGCCAAGGCGCTCTCTATGGCATCGCTAAGAAGGCCACCGACAAGTTGGTGAAACCTGAGAACAAGTGGTTAGCTGAGATTTGTAATTTTCTCGGTTGTGAAGCTAATGGCTCCAATATTCACTGATGCAGTGAAGAAAATGGTGATTGAAAATGAGCATGAAACCCATCAAGTGCAGGTTCATCCCGTCTCAATACAGCAAAACTGTGGGCTGACTGAAGCTATAAATTTAATGAAAGAATTTCAACCGGCTGAGACAAAGCAGCACATGGATGTAACATCACAAGGCCGGTTTTCCTCGTTGTTGGTAGAAATAAACATTGGGTTTTCTTTTCCCACAGAAATTGTATATTTTGCAATAAACTAACCTGAAGCTATGTGTGCTTGAATCAATTGTAAGTGTAACAATTCAGAACTTCACCAGCTGATTGTAGTATCAGTACTCCTGTAGTCATCCGTATTGAAGGAACCTAATAAAACATAACCAACCAAAATAAAAGGACCAGAGTCATTCATGGTCAAATGTCAGGATCCTTTAATTACGTTCATCTTATTTGCTGTGTCTATACAAACAATATTATTTTTTTCACTTAAAGTCATAGCATCAATATGATAGGATAAGTAGTGTAACAATTTAGCCGAGCAATGTTTCATCATGCATACAGACATCCACTTATCTTCTTGTCTCTTGGGCATCAGGGCAATACTGGAATAAACAAGACTGAAAGTGAAGAACAGATGTCCTGCTAAAACGTTCAAGAGCCATTTGATTGATAAGGATACTCTCTCCACATGGTGGCATGAGCGATCTGTAACGTTGGAATTAATGTGACCACAAAATAGTGGCCATCAAGGCTGTTTTACATACAACACCATCAACAAAGCAGTCCTTGTCTAAACATAAAGCATTAATATTTTCTTAAGCTTGCATGTCCATATGGTGAAATTAAGGAAACTTAATTTCAAACTCAACATTTTCTTGTTTACCAATTGAAACCTAACCTCTTTGGCATATTCAAAAGTCCTATTGTCACTCGATCCATTTTGCTCTTATTTGTATGAGCTATGCTAACTTCAGAAACTGGATCATCACTTGACTTTTATGGCAAAATAAGGTTTCTTTTATAGCTCTAGGACAAATTCTGCAGACAGAGTTTTGGCTCATGCCCAGACAGCTGCAGAAGACCTCTTCTACTGTCTATTAGTTTTAGAGTCGAATGCAAAAGTATTTACTTTTTCAAACATATTTCTTACAAAGGAATATCTGCCTGTATTTTTAAGGCATTTTCTCTGAGGAGACCTTAAACGCATGAGTAGTAAACGTCTCGTTGTCCCATAAATTCAGAATAGACATTATTATGAATTCCACCCACGGAGCTGAAATTTGAAAGTATTTGATTCATTCACCATTTCAGGATTTCTCTTGGGAAAAATTTACCGTCCTGTTGCATTTTTAAAATGTTTCTGTTCTAAATGTAACTGTGTTTATTAAATAAATTGTGTGTCTTTGCTTAACATCTTGCAACACACTCTGTCTATGAAACGTATTTATTCATTAAGAAAATGTGCCTAACTCCAAAAGAAATCATTCTGTAGCTCTGTTCCTCAACACCTGCATAAATTACACCTCAAACTCTTGCAGGCATCATCATCCAGCTGTTAGTGCTCTGTAACTGCAGGGGTTGTTGGAGTCAGTTACCTGTTAAAGTTTTATTACTTCAGCCATGAACCAAGCTTTTAGCCCGTGATTCACTCTAGTTGTAATGAAGATAGCAGATAACCCAATTCCAGAGTAACTGTGTGGCAAATAATTCTCAAGGATTAACACTGCATTAACCTTTGATGGTCCAAATATGTGAACCCAGAAATTGCAATTTAAAAAGATACCAACAGGTGGGATTTTAAGGCAACTTTTTCTGACTTGCAATCTTGCAACTGACACACTGACAATCCATATCATACTGACAACGAATAACGCATTTTAACACAATGTTATTGACAGAAAGTCGTGCAACAAACAACTATGTTCACAATGTTATTTGTAATAATATTTTAATGTAGATTTTCAGCAACAAACACATGCGCTAAAAAATCAGATCCAGTTTGTAAAACATGCATGATGAGAAATCCGACTGTTCTTTCTCGCAATGTTGCACAGAATCTTTTCCAAAATCACTGAAAATTGTGATGTACCTTTGCACAACATGAATAAAGAACCCCTCAGTAGTGTAACCCCCCCCCCCCCCCCCCATCTGTTTGTTGAACTGAGCAAATGATCCTTTTCTACACAGACAGACATAATCTTGTCATATTCTTTTGTTCATGTAGCAGATGAGTGTGCGCGGAATCCATGAGAAGAGTGACACGGTGTGGTGGAAAGTGGGACCTGCCTCACAACCCCCAGTCAAGTACCCTGCTACATAAGCTACTACTGAACACTGTAAGGTACCTTAGTTACAACATGTGTAGTACAAGTGCTGGTCTCATAAGGTCCAGCATATGCAGTTATAAAATTTAACATGTGGACTTTAATATCATTTTATGAAGAAGAAAAAAAAGCAGATGCATTATTATTGTTGTTATTGCAATTATTATGATTTATTAGTTGTATTTGAATATTAGTGTGGTCATTAATAATACTTGATCACATTGTAATAATTCCTTCTTTTTTTTCATTATTAGTTATTTCTGTATGAATCCAAACCCCCGGTTTATCATCAGATCGGTTTCTGTAAAATATGCTTTTCGTTACTCTGTAAGGCGACATTTGTATCCCTCACACAAACAGTGCAGCTGTGATGAAACTACTCCTCGTCGGTAATGGTGATGGATGCAGAGGATGACCTGCTGCTCTACTGTAAAATGCATACAAGGCAAGCCCGTGCAGGGCTGTCCAAGAAACCCCATCGACGAGACAAAACTCGAGGCGTGAACGTGGCAGCCATTTTACATCATCAAGAGTGAATGACTGAAGCCGGACCAGTGCCGGGAGTTTTACACTTTTTCTGTCTTTTAAATATCACATTTATCTTCCTAAATAATCAACACCATACACGTTGGTGAGCCAGCGGCAGGTAGGGCGAATGCTACTGATTGGTCGTGTGGTTATTGCTTCATTGTTTGTTGAAAAGTGTGAATCGTGTGGTGCTGTTTCAAACAATGTGGAAACTGGTGGTGGTTGGGAACGACTTCTCCAGACCGGCTTTTTGAAAATGGACTCTTCCTATGTGGCGGCACGTTGACAAACCACGCATCCAGCAGGCTAAACCTCTAGCTTTCAAGGCCTCGGTGGTTCTAACTTAATTCAAAAGTCGTACTTTGTCAATTGGTGAAGTCGGTGCCGACAAATGACGATATAACAATGGCCTCACTGAAATTCCGTTCTAATTAGCATGCTAGCTTAAGCTAGCCTATTTTGACAGATCGTGGAATTGACATGCTCATTGTCATTGTATGCTAACAGCAGCTAGCTGGCAAAACCAGTTATCTTAGCAGGAATTAGCGATCCGGCGTTTCTGTTGCACCAGATGACATTCTTCTTGCCGACTAAAACAGTAAACACAGACGCGTTCATAGAAAATGCATACCAGCCCGTCATGTTATTGTCCCGATGAAGATCCCTAGTTAGCTCGGGTGCTGTAACATTAGCTGTGCGAACTAGCTTGCTAGCCAGCTAGCCTCAACGTGTGCGAGTCAGTCCCTCCCCGCTAAATCTAACGTTGTCACAAACGTCGGATAGAATAATTACTTCCCACAAAATTGTTAACATTACAGATTGAAAATTTGCGGTTGATTTATACGAAAGCTCATTAGTTAATATTCACGTTGGAGAAATGTTCAAACCAGAGAGAAAGCACGTGCTTACCGATATAATGTAATTGATTTGCAGGCACTAGGCGGTATCGGTTGCACGATATCTCTCAGCTAATATTAGCTAAGGGTATTAGCTAAGGGTAACGTTAACGCAAACATAAGTTTGTCACACACGTTTTGCTGAGTCCAGCGTTGCCGGATGCAGTAATGTGACCAGAGAGCAGTTAGATTGCTGCCCTGCACGACCTATTGCCTCAGTATCTATCAGAACAAACAAAAAGCAAGTTACTGTTGGGTTTGCCATTAACGTGATGGTCGAAGTATATACCTTACTGTCACAATCTGTGCTGCAAAAGTGTCAATAAACAAAAAAAAAATGATAAAGAGTGAATACTTGCTCTCTGGTCAGCCACCGGAAACCAGGGCTCACTCTCAGATGGAGCACGTGTATCAGCTATCTAGCCTGTGCTTAAGTCAGCAGTGAGAAGGTAAGCTAACATGTAATTTAGAGACCAAAGCAAACAAGGTTTCCGCACCAGCAGCGATCAAGAGGGCTGAGATACAGGCGTTAGCAAGTGAACTTGGCCCCATTTGCACAAACTTCTGAACCCAGACTAAACCGGAATGGAAAATACTGCCACATGGACACAGACCTGGTAGTTGCACTGTTCTTACAAGATGTCATTTAATTGATTTGTGTGGGGGATTTGGTATGTGCATTGTCTGTCTTGCGCGCAATGTTCAAACGTCTGTGTCAACTGCCTATATGCAGGTTTCTGGGCTTCTACCTCATGCGAGCTGAGAGCTGCAAGTGTTAAGTCAGGATAGTGAAAAGTCTCTAGACTGTAAACGACCCAATAACCATGATAGTCTGTTTTGCACACTGCAACATTCCCTGTTTTTGTTGGGTTTTTTTTTTTTGTTCTTTTTTGATAATGTGTGCTTAATAATTTGACAGCCACTCTGTAGTCAAGATCATAAATGGTGAAACCATTTTCTGAATTGAAATTGATTTGTCTAACATGTCTGAGACTTTGCACTCTTCTGAACACATCCCAAGTCTTGCCCTTGACCCAGGATTAATTTGGCTCATTGCATTTACACAGATTTCTGGAGACATGGCCACAGAACATATTAATGGAAATGGTCCAGAAGAACCAATGGACACCTCTGCTGCAGTTACCCATTCTGAGCACTTCCAGACTTTATTAGAGGCTGGTTTACCACAGAAAGTTGCTGAAAAACTAGATGAAATTTACATAGCAGGTAAGGCACAATGAATATACTTGCATATCCAAATATGCAAATTTTTATGTTTATCAATTTCTTGCATGTACTGTCATTTTATCACCTTTTTGAATGGGGGAATTGGGATCCTGAAGCAACTTTTTGTGGTTTCCTACCAAAATGGGTACTGCAGTGCTACATAATATTAAATTACACATTACTGGTGTGAAAATGTGTACATGATTGCAGCATTTGCATTCCCAACATGGTTGCATGATAATTGGTGTCGTGGTGAATGAATTGTCCTGTCCTGGGAGTGTCTTGGTGAGCCTGTCCATTCTCTTCATTCATTTCTATGAAATCTCCTCACATCTGACAAAATTATTGGATAAGGATGAACAGATTTAAGTATGACATCAGCTACAGCTTTTATTAGTTGCCATGGCCAGGTTTTTATAAGTTTGTACTGGAGTAAGCAGCAGTGACTAAATTTTGGGGGTCATTTTAGGACTTGTTTGGTCGGTCAGATCTAGAAAAGTACTGGTCTGGCCTTTTCAGCCAGATGGAACTGAGGCAGAAACAATGGCAGCAGCTGTCTGGTGTGTGGCTGCCTGGGACAGGTGACGGCCCCTCCACAGAGGAGAATGCAGACCGGCTCATTAGAAACTCCCAGCCACAGTATAGAGGGGCACTGGCATATCAAGTTGCACTGTCACATCTGTTGTGATTAGTTCTGCAGAAACATGCTGGTTGGAGAGTAAAGTGCAGCCTGACTACTGAATACAGCTCCATTAGATTAAGCTGGTCCCACTCCTCTCCTAATTGTCTTATAATTTACCCGTTTCACTATTGAAAAGATATTTGTTACACAAAATGGCTCACATGCGATTCATTTCTTTAATCCTCTGACTTGTACCATAATTTCTGTCCATGAATGACAAGATAGGAAGACAGGAAAATTGTGCCTTTCTTGTTAGTAGCTCACCATTTCTCTTTCTGTGTTGTCCCCCTTCCTCCAGGTTTGGTGTCACACAGTGACTTAGATGATCGAGCGATTGAGGCTCTGAAAGAATTCAACGAGGAAGGTGCTCTGCAGGTCCTCTTGCAATTCAAGGACAGCGACCTCTCACATGTACAGGTATGCATGTCGAGCTGTCTTTGTATTGTTTTGTTCACTTCTGATGCCTTAACACAAAGTGGATGATTTTCCTCCGTGCAGTTTGATGTGCAACAGCATTATGTAGTTGAACTGTGATTGCACAATAGCTTTAGTTGTCATTGGTCTTATCTATAAGATGGACTCTCGCTGTCTTATGGAACAGCTTATTCTTTTTGTATTGAACATGTTGACATTTTAATTATTGTTTGATAGTTTTTTTTTTTTTTTTTTTTCTATTTTAGAACAAAAGTGCCTTTCTTTGTGGCGTGATGAAGACGTACAGACAGAGAGAGAAACAAGGGACCAAAGTGTCGGACACCAATAAAGGACCAGATGAAGCCAAAATCAAAGTGAGAATTAATGCTACATTTAAAGATTATATTGAAACTTATTTTATGCTTGGGATGCGTGAATATTTGTCTTTGAATGCAAAATGCATGTTATCTATATAACCAAGATGTGATTTGAATGTATGGCATGTTCATGACTGTTCAATAAACACTATCTTTTTAAATTTGCCATGTTTTCTGGTGGTCAGGCTTTGCTGGAGAGGACTGGCTACACACTTGATGTGACAACAGGCCAGAGGAAGTATGGAGGTCCCCCACCAGAGTCTGCCCACTCAGGGGCACAGCCGACCATTGGTACAGAGGTACAAAACTTAACCTTTACGTTACACCATTAATAATACTGCAAGAAGGGTGCACTTCTTTTACTTGCTATGTTAAGTTGGTTGTTCTAAATTCCTTTACTAATGATGGTGTCCAAATGATGAAACTGAAATATCTTCTGTAGTAACTATGGTTACACTGATAGTTTACCGCTAAGAGCTGACTGGATACCTTTTACCTAAATGCTGTCCATCTCTTGTTTTCACCTTACATTTCAGACAAAAGAGTTTCTCTCACACACCATAATCTTTCCTCTCAACCTGGCAGATATTTGTAGGCAAAATCCCCAGAGACCTCTTTGAGGATGAGCTGGTTCCGCTGTTTGAGAAAGCTGGCCCCATCTGGGACTTGCGCCTGATGATGGATCCTCTCAGTGGCCTGAACAGAGGCTACGCCTTTGTCACTTTCTGCACTAAAGAAGCTGCACAGCAGGCTGTCAAATTGGTACGTTGGCTGTACTGCAATTGTGACCAGCATGATGTGAAATATGTCTTAATAGTGGATAAAGATGTGAAATGCCAAGCACATCAAGTTGGCACAGCTTCCAATTTATAGACTGTCTCGCATTTTTTTTTGTCTCTTACTTAAACTCTCCTCCATCCTTCCGCAGTGCAACAACAATGAAATTCGACCGGGTAAACATATCGGCGTGTGCATCTCTGTGGCCAATAATAGACTGTTCGTTGGCTCCATCCCCAAGAGTAAAACAAAAGAGCAGATTGTTGAAGAATTTGCAAAAGTTACAGGTGAGTCATTGGCATCCTTTGACTTGTTCAACAGCTTCATAACCTACTACTTAGATTAGATTCACTCTGCATTCAAGATTTGTAATGCAAGAATCAGTGGGTGAAGCTTTGACAGCAAGGGGTTTTCCTGGTTGTGTCCAAATGATGACCTCATTACTGTGCTGGAGTGACTCATGTTACTATGATGGTTTACCGCTAAGATCTGATTGGACACTAATCGTAGCAAATATAGTTTTTTGGTCTCACGGTTCAGTATCTCAGAGTAACAGGAAAATGTATAATTCTTTTTTTTACAGTTATGTCAGTATAGTCTTAAATTCTCTGTACATCTGCTTACCATAAAAATTAAACCGTTTTGACCATTAGGTCATGATTTAATCTTAACTTTTATCTCAAATTATGTTCTTATCTTTATGCATTTGTGACTGGTTCTAACGGCAGATTTGATGTCAGTAGTTTTACACCACCTTCTGTTTTGTTTTGTTTTTTCCCTTGTAAAAGTGACTTTTATGGTGAGTAAAGCCACTTAACCACCTTCTGTTTTTTTTTTTTTTTTTTTTTTTTTTTTTTCCTGTACCCCTCCCCTGTTTGTTTCTACAGAGGGTCTAAATGATGTCATATTGTACCACCAGCCAGATGATAAGAAAAAGAATAGAGGCTTTTGCTTCCTGGAGTATGAAGACCACAAGACGGCAGCTCAGGCCCGTCGCCGGCTGATGAGTGGCAAGGTGAAGGTGTGGGGAAATGTGGTCACCGTGGAATGGGCTGATCCTATTGAGGACCCAGACCCAGAGGTCATGGCCAAGGTAAAGCACCGGGCTGAAGTGTATATGTGGTCCAAATTAGTTTTCTCTGTGGCTGTCTCCTGCAGTTGTATTTGTTCTGTTTTCTGTAACCTGTAAACCTAAACCTTGTCTTTTTTCTTTTCCTAGGTCAAGGTGCTGTTTGTGAGGAACTTAGCAAGCACTGTTACAGAGGAGGTACTTGAAAAGGCCTTTAGTCAGTTTGGCAAGTTGGAGCGAGTGAAAAAATTGAAAGACTATGCCTTCATCCACTTTGAGGAAAGAGATGGTGCTGTGAAGGTATGGGCAAAAAACACTGTGGAATGAAACATGAGACATGCATCTTATCATTAAAGTTGTTGTCACTGCAGTGAGATTCTTCATAGAATCTTGTTTAATTTCGCAGGCTCTGGCTGATCTCAATGGCAAAGACCTCGAAGGGGAGCACATTGAAATCGTCTTCGCCAAGCCCCCTGACCAGAAGAGGAAAGAGCGCAAAGCCCAGAGACAAGCCGCTAAAACACAAATGTAAGAGGGAGAACTACAACTCAAACCCACAACCTTGTAGCCACACAGTTACCAATTTTAAATGTTGATATAAAGCAGGAAACCATATTTATGTTGAGCCTGTGTATCCTCTTTCAGGTATGATGAATACTATTACTACGGGCCTCCCCACATGCCGCCACCAACAAGAGGCAGAGGCCGAGGTGGGCGTGGAGGTTATTCTTACCCTCCTGATTATTATGGCTACGAAGACTATTATGATTATTATGGATACGATTACCACAACTACCGGGGCGGGTATGATGACCCGTACTATGGCTACGAGGACTTCCAAGGGTCTGGGAGAGGACGAGGAGCGAGGGGAGGAGTCCGTGGCGGTGCCAGTCAGACCAGAGGCCGCGGCGCTATCACACCAAGGGCCCGGCTCGGCTTCTCCCAGCGAGGAGGTCCTGGAACAAGCAGAGGTAAGTGACATTTTTCACAATGTGAGACTGTTAGTTTCAAAGTGAGTAAAATGACATTAGTCACACAGTGGTGACTAATAAAGCTTGACTCTGCTGTTCCAGATAATTACTGTTCATTACTGAAAGAGAAGTTGCTACGTGGCTCGCTTTATTTTGAGTCGGTGATTTTTAGAAGTCTTGAAAAATGACCACTGAGCTCAGTCTTGGTGTGGGTATATTTCTGATGCCAAGGGTCAGTCATGAGAGCACAAAGTTCAGAGGAATTACATGTTTGGCAGGGCTGCAGTACATTCGGAAATGAAAGCAGCTCCAGTTGGGGGAATGTTGAGGATGACGTCCCATGATGCAGGTATTGATGGTCTTGAAATGATTTTATAAATGTTCAGAAGGCTGCATAAAAAAGTATACACACCTTGCTTTTAAGTTTAAAGAGTGACACCTGCTTATTGGCCTCATTACTAATCCCTGACAGGTGTCATCTTTCAGAGCAGCCAGTCAGCTTGTTGCTGCCAGCAGACAAAGGTCATTCACAACATACTATATTTTGAGAAGGCCAGCTGAGTCCCACCCTAGAGCCAGAATGCTGGTTTAGTCTAAATGTTGTAGAATTTCATTTATTTGTCTGTATATTGATTAATGGGGAATGCATGCAACATGAGTTTGTAATACTAATTTTATCTTTCCTCTCATTGGTCCAGCAGGGAAACGAGGCCGAGGGCGGTCCTGACCTGTCACAGTGGATACTGACTTGATGTGTGGGGTTAACACCGTAAGCTGCAATGGATGTTGAAACAAAAAAGAGCACGACAAAAAGGTCCAATGATATTCCAGCCTTACAGAAGAAGCATCACCCCTCTCCCCCATATTTTTCTTTTCTTTTCTTTTTATTTCTGAAACTGCCACCTTAGAAAGATGACCGGAGGATTCTGAATACTCGCCACAGCCTCTTTTTTCCCCCCCGAGTCCCTGTACCCAGCCCTGATATACAGGGCTCTATGTATTGCCCTTACAATCTACCCCTTCCCTGTCCCTGAACATGCCATTTTTAAAATAATTATTGAAGAATTTGCACTTTTTTAAGTTCTTAGGTTTGAAGTGGCTCAAAGGAGCTTGATGCTATTGTATATTTTTGTGCTAATCGCAATTTTTATTGTCGGAATATCCATGTTAATCTTAATCGTTTGATCTGGATGTTTGAAAGAGAACATTTGCAGGTTTTTAGGGTGTACCCACCTGGCATGGATAAGTCAGGCATTCCAGGAAAGTGGTTCTTTTCAGAACTTGTCTTTAAAGGGTTGGTTGACTACCTCAGTACAGAGGACTAAACTACCCGGCCTGTACTGTAAATAGGGAAACTATATTGATGAAAGCAGGGCTTGTTTTCATACAAAATATGCACAAGAGCTGCAGCGCAAAAACGATGTACTTAATGTAATATAGTCATTTTAGCTGCAGCTCTGACACTGCAAACAGTCAAACTGGGCATGCAAAACAATCTCATATGATGAGTCTGAACAAGCCCTGCTTTTATCCTATTTTGAACTGAATTAGCCGCCTTGCTTCTTCAGAGTATGTAGTTACTGGTTGTATAGTTTTTCGGATAAAATGTTACTTTTGTAAAGGCTTCAACATCACAGGCATCCAACTGCCTTTGATTAAAAAAAAATAAAAAACAAAAATAAAGCCCTGCAGTGTCCCTTTTGTGCCACTGTATTATTCCAGTGGGTTTGTTTTTATATTGATAACAATACATTTTCAAACAACTTCAGAATAATGTTAAACAACCTAATCCAATTCTCCATCATGTAAGATCATGTTAATCTTAAATGATCCCTTTCCAGTTCCCAAGACAGCAACTATGTAGAAGATCTTCTGAGTTAATCTTGATTGATGACTGAATTGCCATATTGCCCAGACAGTGAGCATGTGTGCCTAATGTTAGCTGCTATGATTTGGTGAGGGATCATGGTCACATAGTGGTAGAAGGGATACTGCAGTGAATGATTTCTATTTCCAGGTATAGCAAAAAGGAAACTGTGCTCGTCAATCCCAGTTTTCTATACAGTTAACTCCCTCAATAAAATCATAACAACCACCTTTTGAAAAAAAGATGTTAGCAGTTTTAAACTATTGTTGGTGGCCAACAACGTTTTTTGCATTCCTGCAAATAAATTGTTTTATACTGTAAAATGGAGGTGAGTGTAACTTATTTTTGTAATAAAGTTTTTGATTTCTATCTGTGTCTTACTCTTTGGATAAAATCCTCACAGGTGTAAATGCTATGCTGTTAATTGGCTGGTGTTTGGTTTAATCTGGTGACGGGTCTATCTTTGAGACAAACTACCTATTTTTTTGATTTGCTTTCAGTGGTTTTTAAATTCCTCTTCATATGATGTGAGGAATTGCTTATCTTATTGGTTAAAAATACTGTTTTATATTCACAGAAAAGAGAAATTGGGTGGAAGATTTTTTTTTTTAAATGACAAAAGCCTTCAAAAAAAACCTGCTTAGAAATGTAACAACATTAGAGCAAGGAAGTTTACTGCAGTGATAATATATCATATATATTTAACAGACCCGTATGCCCTTTTTTGTATTTATAAAACTCAATAGACTATTCAGAGCAGACATTTCTGGTCAAAGGATAAAAATGGGTGGCTATAATGACTTAGGCCAGGAAGCCACACAAGTGAGCTATCATGTGTAACTGTGGGGCCTTGAAACAGAACTAAACTGAATACTGCTATTAATTAAATTTTTCTTGGTCTATTATGTCATTTCTAAACAACTGCTGTGAAATGGTCCATGTAAAGAAGAAAAAAAAAAAAAAAAAGGCCCAAAGGCAATCTAGGTCAGTTATTTGTTTCACATCTTCACTTGCATAAACAGTGAGTGGGCAAGTATGGCTGCCCTAAATAATAGTTTGGGCCTTAAAATGTTATCTTAATACCTCCATGGGCTGGAGGGGAATTTGGTCCTTTAATGACATTGAAGAATGTAATTGTTTCTTTATAATAAGCTGTTTGTCTAAATTGTTAACATTAGCACTACCCTTGAGACCAGTTAGGATTTTGATGTTTAGCCCAATTTTAAGTTATTTGTAAACAATGTATTGTTGTAACTTAAGCTAGATATGCAAAGTGAGACCGTAAGTCCTTTAAAGGAGTATTTTTTTTTTTTTTTTATTAGGAGTAATGGCACTAAAGTTTTCCACCTTAAGCTTCGAACGCTCAGCGGTAACGGCTACAGGTCTGCATGTAACCATAGCAACCTCTGTGATGTGGTTGCTACAGCGGAGCTAATTAATTCGCGGTAACCCGGAGACCGTTTCCACGTCTTCTACCAACAAAAAAAGTAAAACGGAATAAGCTTTATCACTTTACGTGTGCAGTTTTCTCAAGTAAATTGTCACGGTCGGATGTTAACCCTACGGTGATATTAACACTGCGAGTCCGTTATTTTAGAATATAAAAAAAAAAATCGACGTGGAGGAGAGGCGCCACTCCTAGCGCAACTTGTAAATATCGGACACCTCGCCGTGTGTCATGGCTTATTTGAGGATTTATGTCGCTGAAACACTTGTTCGCCTACAATCTACCGGAGCCAGTGTTTTCCTAGCCGCTTCTGGAAACGCAGCGGAGGTGACATCACACGCCTCCAGCGCTGACAGACAACCAGGCGGCATCGGTTGGGCCTCAGTGGACAGAAATGACAGCTGGAGCAGCGCAGCCATTAGCCAAGCTCTAACCCACCGGAGTTTTAAGACGGTCTCTGCACAGCCGATGCTACGTAATTACCACTAATCCTGCTGTGGTCTACAGCTGTGTGCTGCATCTTGCCTTTCCTGAGCTCAATCCTTAAAAAATAGGCAGCCTGCGTATTTATTCTGCAAATTCATGATGGTGTCGCTGCCGGACTACAGTGAAAAATGGCTCATAATATCCACCGTACCCATACAGTAAGTAAATGCTAGAGTCGATAAATAAAATAACTGCTTGCAAGCAACCTGCCTACAATGTAAAGAAAAAACAGTAGCTCAAAATAACATGATTTTGAGGTGATAGTGCTCGCTGTCGCATCGCTGCTGGACGCCATTATTTATATTTAGACAGTCGCTTCATATTGTGTCCTTTATTTTACAGTAATACGCAGTAGGCAACATATGCACAGGCGAAAATGGGATGCATCAGGGTTTATGTGCAGAAAATAAGACGCAGGATAAAGCTGGACCGGCTCAGAGAGCTGGGCCGACAGTATCCAGTCTTCTGCTTTCTGCTGCTGGTCCTGCTGCTGTCCACTGTGCTTTTAAACAGGTAAGTACACAGTACTTAGCGTATATCACTTTATCAGTGCTGCTTCATATATGACACCCCTCACACATTCCCCTTCTGTTTTCACAGATATATTCACATTATAATGGTGTTTTGGTCCTTCTTGGCTGGGGTTGTCACTTTTTACTGCTCTTTGGGGCCTGAGTCTTTGCTGCCCAACATCTTAGTCTCCATCAAACCAAAGACCAAGGTGGGTTAGAGAGCAGGAGTCACTGAGTTGTGTTGTCTGATACTGATAAAATTAAATTTGACTCTATGCCTTCATCATAACAATTTGACAACATTTTTGGAGTGTCTTTTGGTGCTTTAACATAGCACATCTAGGGTTTAAAGTGATTTCTGAAGTGCAGTGATATTTGTTCAGCCATATTGAAGTATTATACTCATACTCTGTCTCTCAACTTTGTTGGAAATTCTATAAATTGAACATAGGTTATTGGCTGTTGTTGTTACTGGATATATGAATTGATATTTAATCTATATGACACCAATTCCCTGTGATGAAGGCTCTTTTCTCAGCTGGAGTGAATGATGGGTAGGATCCCCATAATAATCTTTGTGAAATTTCTCTTGCAGTCCTACCAGCAGGAGCTGTTTCCACTGGGGCACAGCTGTGCTGTTTGTGGAAAAATCAAATGCAAAAGGCACAGGTGAGTTATAGGCTTATGGTGTAGTGCAGTGGAAGTTGTGGCTGTTGTGGCTAGTGACTGCGTTGTGTTGTATTGAGACCTTATAATTAGTGTCATCTGTAGTTATGCTGAAAAGATAAACTCAAGCACTCCAAACACCTGGACATCCTGTGAGGATGTATTACCATGCTACTTCCTATGCTGGGTTTACTTACACACAGTGTGCTCAATAGTACACTGCTGTTTATCATGAAGCTATGGAAGATGTTACACCTCCCTCTAGTGGTCAGACAGGATTCTGTTGCTTTTTTCGATGTGTAATGCTGTGATGTTTTTGTTTTTTTCAATTTATTGATAGACCTACCCTATTACTGGAAAACTATCAGCCATGGCTTGACCTGAAAGTTCCCTCAAAGGTTGATGCTTCTCTTTCAGAGGTAATACATGCATCAACACACTTTTTTAAAGTTAATATCAACAATTAAATCACTAATTTATCTCTTAATCCAATACTGTCTCTGTTTCTAAGATTCTGGAGCTTGTTCTGGAAAATTTTGTATATCCTTGGTATAGGTAAGCCATTTTCTGTATTTGTTTTCTGTCTTAATATAAATTGAAGCAGTATTATGTGTAATGTGCAGTGACTGAAGTGACTGTTTCTTTTTCAGAGACGTCACGGATGATGAGGCGTTCGTTGATGAACTGAGAGTGACTTTGCGTTTCTTTGCAGCTGTGTTGGTCCGCCGAACTCAGAAGGTGACAAATTAGACCATATGAAGTTAAAATCTTGGGATATGGATTGACTGAATTATTTTGAATCATTTTTTTTCTCCCTCAGGTGGATGTGGCATCCCTCATCACACAGAAGCTTCTTAAAGTTTCCATGAAACACATTGAAATAATAAGCAAAGCCAGACAGAAAGGTATTGCTGACATGCATCACCCACTAACTCGCCTTCTTTGGGTTCACCTTGAAAAGGCTAACTCTTTTTGTTCTCCTCCGTAGTAAAGAACACAGAGTATCTTCAACAAGCTGCCCTGGAGGAATATGGTCCTGACCTCCATGTGGCCCTTCGCGGTCGCAGAGATGAGCTTCTCTACCTCAGGAAGCTGACTGAGATGCTCTTCCCCTACATCCTGCCACCCAAGGCTACAGACTGCAGGTAACTCACAGCTGTGACAGTAAAGGCCATGCAGTGCCCCCATATATTTGTCAAAGTGTGTCAGAAAACATCACAGCTTCAGTGTACTTTATTGTCCCCCAAGAAGAAAGTCTGTCAGTATTGACACAGTACAAAAGCAGATAAGGATCATTCTTTACTCTTTCACTTTCTTGTTTCCTGCTGCCTTATCTCTTCGCTCCACTCAGATCTCTTACTCTCCTAATAAGAGAAGTCTTGGCTGGTTCTGTCTTCCTTCCTTCACTGGACTACTTGGCTGATCCTGTGAGTGTAGACACACAAAGGGCTCAGTTTGATTTGTTTATAGCAAGCAAGCATGACGATTAATGTTATTTATCATGAGCATGCAACTGATAGACAAAGATTTGTCTTTTTCAGAACACCAAAAGTGCCTACAGTGTTCTGCATGATTTTTGTAAAATTTCTGTCTGCTGTTTTTTAATTACTATTTCAGGACACAGTGAATCATTTAATTTTGATATTCATCGACAACTCCCCCGTAAGTATATGCTGAACTTTGAACTTGTGTACATACAGTTCCATTTACATTTGTGTCTTGTGTCTTGTGTGGCTGCAAAGTGTATGTAATTTATGGGTGAATGAAATAAACATGTTCTCTATATACTTTTATCCCTTAAGCCTGAAGAAGCCACAGAGCCTGCTTCAACATTGGTTCCTTTCCTGCAAAAGTACTCTGATATTCGCAACAAAAAGCCCTCAGTAAGTATAGTATTAAAATGTATTAAAGTGATTCTTAAACAGTTTGAATTGCATGCAACCTCTGATCAAATCAAAACATCCAAGTACCACTTCATGAGCAAGCCACTGGATACTGTATATGATAGCATCTATTACTTACTGTAATCACAACATGCAGACTCATTGTGTTTCAGCCCTGTTTATCAGGTCTCACTGTGACCTTCTGTCCTCTTCTGTCTCTTCTGTCGTCCCCATTGCTCTCTCTCTCTGTCTCACCAGGTGCTAAAGCTTGAGTTGAAGGAAATCAGAGAACAGCAAGACCTTCTCTTCCGTTTCATGAACTTCTTGAAGCAAGAGGGGGCTGTCCATGTGCTCCAGTTTTGCCTTGCAGTTGGTAAGTGTTTCCCAGCCCTTTCAGATGTTTTCAAAAGAGGCTACTTTTTTACATGCATGGAGTAACCTAGCAGTCACTCTGTCAAGCTGTTATTTGTACTAATTTAAGTAATTAAATTGCTTACCATGTGTCCTGCCACTGGGACCAACATCACCTTAAATCTATGTACTAAATTATAGATTCTGAATTCTTAATGCTCGTAAAACAATTTATACGATTTAGGTGAAGTTGTTAACTTTACTTCTGACTTCTTTGTTTTAATTACTTGAAGTGTGTAGTCAAATATCCTTTAAAGCAGAGAAATTTAATGGAAGCAATACCTATTCTAGCCATTCTCACACCTCTCAGCCAGTGTAAAATTATCGGCAAAACTTACTAAAGACATAGGTTTGCATTATTTCACAGTGAGTTTGATACATCTGACTCTCTTAACTTCTCAGAGGAATTCAACGATAGGATACTATGTCCAGAGCTGTCAGACTCAGAGAAGATGATGCTTCACGAGGAGGTGAAGAAGATCTATGAGACTTACTGTTTGGACGAGAGTGTTGACAAGATACGCTTCGACCCCTTTATCGTGGAAGAAATACGCAACAGTGTGTGACTAGGATCCTTTCTGTATCAATCTGATTATTTAAGATTAAGCACACATACCTATTCTAGTCACTGTAACTAACATGAAGATTACTATTATTATTTTTTTGTTGTTTTATTGTACTTCCCAGTTGCCGAGGGCCCGTATGCAGAGGTGGTGAAACTGCAGACGATGAGGTGTTTGTTTGAAGCCTATGAGCACGTACTGTCCCTCCTGGAGAATGTTTTCACCCCCATGTTCTGTCACAGTGATGAGGTAAGCATCTATACCAAGAAATAAATCACTTAACTCACTGTAACCCGGTTTTATTTGAGGCTCAAAATGTATGAATCACCTTTTACATCTGTATTGCATCTGTCTATGTTCCTATTTCTAAGAACAGTCCTTTCAAATTATGGATGTTTTTAGTACAGGCTGGATTTTAATATTCTCCAGCCTTTGAATTTTGTTCGTGTCAGATGTAACAAAGCGATGTCTGTCGAATGCTGGAATTACAGCTGATTTGGGATTCACTGACTCTCTTGCGCCATCCTCTTCCGATCTCTCAGCCACCAACCGCCATCGTCCGTGTCATCAATACCAGACGCACAACTGACCAATGAGCCAACACTGGCATTATGCCAAGCTGCCAAGCCGAATTTCACCCCTCAGAGGCTGTTTCATTGAATACAGCTGGGTGGAGCAGTGCTCAGCCATTGTCCACAGCAGGCCACTGCCCTGCTTGAATAGTGTGTCTGGAAAATTATATGATGTTATTTGACTTTTTAGTTTCCACTTCTTTTCCTGCTCCAAAATAAACTGTGCTGTCACGATTATTATTAAGACATGAAGAAGTTGCTCCATCGATAAAATGCATAACATCTGTTACGTTTTAGTGAATCAGAATTTGCATATGCAGTGTTTGATTGACCTGAACTGTATGCTCTTTTCCTCTTTCCATGTCACTCTTCAGTACTTTCGCCAGCTTCTGCGAGGGGCCGAGTCTCCTGCCAGGAATTCTAAGATGAGCAGGTAGGTTTCACCTCAACATTTTTGTGTTTGTGTCTTTAATGTTTACCAGGAAAGTAATGCACAGTTGATTTTAGATAATCTAGTTAGTCACAGAAAGGAAATTAAATTTTGTCTTTTGTCTTTGTACTTCCACATTTTACAAATGATAAGTACATTTTTTTAATGTTCGCAACTCTTTGTATTGCAATGGCAACTGGAGTTTGAAGAAAGAATATAGTATGTGGCAGCTGCATCACAATATGAATTCACACAAGCGTTGTCTCAATACAGTCAAAAATAAGCTAAAAAAATAAGCAATAAAAATAAGATTTTTTGTTTTGCTTTGCAGTGTAATGAAACTCAAACTAGACATAAATTGAGTTGAGCCCAGGGATCAAATGTTATGTTTCTATCACGGGATGTGGTGTGTATGTGGCCATGGGCCCCTGCCACTAACTCCTTGTGCATATTGTTCCAGAAATAGCCTCAGTTTGGATGACATTCGGTGAGTATAAGGCATCAGTGTGCTGATCAGAACAGTGGCTGGCTGAGCAGTGGTGCTGCACGCAAGATACAAAAGACACTTCATACTTGCGTGACCGGTCTACAGAGGACGATGTGCAGCCTTTTTCTTTTTTTTAACAAATTCACTGTTCCCTGGGCCCACTGAAATCAGGGCTTCACTTCAATAATGATATATGATATATATTATTGCTAATCTAATTCCACCCCTAAATGCGTGTTTTATTTGGTCCTTTTGCTGTAAATGCAAATGAGAGAGGATTTAGAAAAGTGACCTTAATCAGCAAATCAAGATAATTATAACATGAGTCATCTTTAAACTTATGTTAATCAATCTAATCAAGAGTCATGCTGTTGAACACATGCAATATAAAATCTTACTTGTGGAAAGTTTAGGCTTTGGTTGTCATGACTTTATGAGCAAATATATATTTGCTTGCTTCCAAAATTACAGATTAAACATTAGGGGAACTTAGGGAAGTTGACTGATTTTATGTGTCTATCTTTTTTGTAATGAAAGCAATCTTGTTATGAAGGCAGTTGGCAAAGCAGCATCAATCATGCCACTTAAAGGAGACAGAAGAAAAAGATGATAATGGCTATCACTGGCACTCCATTTTTAAATATTGACTAAACAGGGGTCTAAACTCCCTCCATGTGTGCAATTCAGTAACCTGCCCCCTTCCACTCTGCCCGTCCGTCCACCTATTACTCCATCAATGTATTGCCACCACCGTGCTGTGTCTGTGACTGTATGTCCACTCTTGATTCTTGTAACCACCATACTGCCTGCCCTGGTATGATCCATGGTCCTCTTCCTCCTCTTGCCCGAGGGGACATGACCCTGTTCTGCTTATAGTTCCTGGGACTGGAGCCCTGAGTCCCCGTCCTCACTGTTCACCGCCTCTGGCAGCTCTTCACCTGCATCTTTTAACTCCCTCCATGCCCAGTCCACGTTCACAACCTTCCCATATGGCTCACTATCCCACCGCCACTCATCACCAAAGTAAGTCAGGGTCCATCCGTTTGTCACAGGTCGCTCACTGTGATGTCATGCTGTCCAGTCTCCCCCACGTGACCCCAGTCTCAGCCAGATGCCTGCATGGCTGGACTGCTGCATGGGATCCTGTTTTTATTTGTCATGTGTCCCTCCAACTCTGTTATGTTGTTAAGGCAAAAGACTCCCTGTTGTTTTTGACAATGCAGTGACTTTTCAATGTTCAGCTCCCTGTGTATTTCGTTTGTCACCATGGTGATTTTTATTTCACTTAGTCTAACAGGCACTTGCACAGAGCATCTGTGATGTTATGAGCCTTTTCTGGTTGACTGGTAACTGATCATTTTCATTAATATTTGTGATTCCAAATCAAACTAGACATCTGTTCATGAAATCACTGCCCACTGCTGTGTGCTGTGTTTGCTTTTGGCCCGGCAGCGCTTAAACATCAACCCAGACATTTTATTGTGAGATGGCTGTGAAGTGACATACTGGCTTTGGGTTTGGCTACCTTAGCTTTTTCCTCCCATATACAATCATCATCCTGATGCAATATGCTGCTACTTCCTCCCTCTTCTCTCTTCTACGGTTCCTTCCCTGTCACCTCTCTCTAGCTGCATGTGCTTTGCTGAAGCCATGCACATCTCCTCCATCGTGCATTGACTAATAACCTCTTCGTCTGGTCTGCAGGAACACGTCGAAGAGGGGCGAGTCCTTTGGGATCAGCCGCATTGGCAGTAAGATCAAAGGAGTGTTCAAGAGCACAACCATGGAGGGCGCCATGCTGCCATCCTACGGGCTGGTAGAGGGTGAGGATGACATGGTAAGGCTGATGTAAGAATGATTCTAACGTTTTTTAGCTGATGTTAAGTGTTTTTTATAATCCTCACAGGAAAATGATTCTTCGTCACATTAGAGTTTAAGTTTAAACACATTGCTCATTGTCAGATATGTGAAAGGTTCTCTGATTGATCCTGCATGTAAACTTTAAGGCAACACTTGACATGACAGAGAGTTATTAAAATAAATCATTCCATTACCATTTTTTAAACCAATCAAGGTACTGCAAAAAGGAAAATTTATTTTATATAAAGCACTCTTTTACAAGATCACAACAGTTACCACTTGGGGGTGTTGGTGAGTAAAGAAAGGAAAGCCACATAGTTTACCAAGTCTGTCTCACATGTGTAATCTCCACTTTTCCATATTGATAATATCACAGGTTTTAGTCTTTGGTCTCCAAAGACATTCACATTTCAGAGAACAACTATGCTTAAGAATTAGTTGAGCTTTAACTTTCCTATCACGTCCCTTTCCGTTGTTATGCCCACACAGCATGGGTTTGCATGATCAACTAATAGAAGCTTGTGAAGAGTTTAAGGAACAAGTGTTTCCCCATGAAAGCACATAGGAAACTCACGTGAAAATGACTAAACATCAGCTTTGCTCGAGAGAAATTAATCGGATGTGTTATGTTATTACAGCTCTGACTGAGTGACTTCAACTTTTTCCTGTACAGAACGTGCCTAACTGTTTGGGATTATTTAACAAATATTGTGCATAGAAAAATTAACCATATATGCAGATTTAATAACTAGTCTTCCATAAATGGTGCAGCAAAACATGGCCTGTTAGTTAAGAGTACATGCAAACATTTCTTAAATTGTCCATCCTGTACTTAGTGTAAGGGGATATCCTGTGTTTACTTCTCAGTTTCCCCTATTTGTGGCTGACTCTCAATCAACTTTTTTAAAGACTTTCCGTCACATTGAAAATCATTATGACTTTCCTATGTAATAAATTTGAAAGGTGTACACTGTATGTGAAACAAGTTACAGAGAGAAGACACATAGAGGTAAGACAGATAAACACACTTGAATTGTAATTTAAGACAAAATAAAGAGAACTCAAAGACCAAGAACAAAAATTAAAAGACAGCTCTGTTGTGATTGTACATGTTTGCTGTAATTTCAGTTGTGGTTATTTTCTTTGCGCTGTGTTTATCTGCAGTGTTTTGCACCTTAACAGTAGCAGTTTTGCCCATGACCTGATTATTCAGGGAAGGCTTACTCTGCTTGACCTCAACCTCTCTCACTTCCTTCCATTCAAGGTGGAGGAGGCCATGATGGTACTGGAGGATGATTCCCCCATGGAGGTAGCCTCTACCCCCAGCACGCCTCGAAACCTCTCAGCCTGGAACATCACCATCCCTTACATTGATTTCTATGACGACGATGTGAAGAGGGAGAGAATTCCTGTGTTCTGCATTGATGTGGAGCGCAACGACAGGAAGGCAGGTGAGGCTCAAAGGACCAATCCCTCTGTCTCACTTAATGTCATCTGAGAGAAGTCATTCTGCTTTGCTGCATGAAGTATCAGATTGAACTGTGGCATCCTTTTCTGTTTGATATAGTTTGGCATTCATAGTAAAAATTTGACCCATAATGTGTGATATTACTGTCAGTTGTTATTCACAGAAATGTTTAAAACTAAAATCATTCCCTGCAACATTAAGCATTGTTGAGTAAATATTTAACAGTCAGAATTAAAGTTAATAAAACACTTTCGTTATTAAAAGTTGAATCCTCATAAACTGAGATAACCAACTTCTTCTGTTGTGAATCTTCACAGACTAATAAGTTGGTTGATAGAAGCATTACAGACATCACATAACATCCATGTGGGGACTGAAACTCAGTTGGAGCTGTCAACATGCAACGTTCCTCCATGTGGCAGTGATTCTAACTGAGATTATATCAACTTAATGGTTTTACACTAAGCTTTCTCTTTTGTGTTTACCTGCAGTGGGACATGAGACTGAGCACTGGTCTGTATACAGAAGATATTTGGAGTTCTATGTGCTTGAGTCAAAGCTCACTGAGTTTCATGGTAAGTTTTCTTCATGTTGTTGCTCCAGTTTGTTGTAGAGCACCTGTGCATTGTTATATTTTCATTTATTGCCTTAAGGAGTAAATTTACCGCTGAGGTCATCTCATGGGTTTCAGAGAATCTACAAAAGATTGTTTCCCAGTGAATCTTCAAATCAAATGGCCCTGTTGCACAATGACTTTCATGTTGAGACTCATGCTGAAAACCAACTTGTTATTTTCTTGTTGAAGTAGAAGGAAGCTTTTTCTGTTAATATTTTTACAGCGCTCCTTTCTGTGAAATCTTACGTCCTCTATAGGCTCATTTCCAGATGCACAGTTGCCTTCGAAGAGAATCATTGGTCCCAAGAATTATGAGTTCCTCACATCGAAGCGGGAGGAGTTCCAGGAGTACCTCCAGGTAGATGTCTGAGAGGACACTTAGATTTTGCCTCTGAATTTTATTAAGTCACGTATACTCAATGTATATTGATGGATTGGATTTGAGCTAGAAGTTCTCCAGAAATTTCTTCATAAATTCTTATTATGTGAAGTTCCAAGTCTCATGTCTTCTATATAAACACTAACCCAAGTATTTTGATAAGAGTGACTCTTTGCCCTTATTTGGTGTCTAAAATAACACAGTAACAGTGAAGGTTAAATGCAGATTCAATCCTCTAATTTTTCTTTAATTCCTTTTTAGAAGCCCATGTGTGTGTTTGTGTGACCTACAGCCTCCCCTCTCCCCCACACACATACACACTAACACACAAACACACACACACATACACACACACACACACACACATAATCATGGCCACAAACACACACAGTGCTCCTGACACAGTGCATCTGGTTGAACAGGCAGCACTAGACTGACAAGACATTGAGATTAAATTGAAAGGATCTCAGTTTTTCATCATTTATTCTAGCGCCCTGACAGGAACTCTCCATGTCCATTGTCACTGTCACATCCTTTTAGGTGTGATCAGTTTGAAACTATGAAGATCAATTGTGAAAGAGATGATAGACCAGTTAGATCACTGTTCTAGACAGATAAGAAATTATCTCTTTGTCTCTGTTTCACTTGGCCATCATGAGGGCAGCTGCAGCTTTTCAAATAACAGAGAAAATGGCAGAGTGACAGAGTTCAGACTCTGGAGTTGCCATCAGGGGGTTGCAATCCACTTTGAAAACTGTCTTAGCTGTGCATTCAAGGGTACTCTAACATGATTTGAGACTTAGCTGTCAAATGTTTTAAAAAGAAAAATGACCAAATTCACATCTTCAGCACGTGAGCTTTCAGAGTGTCCTTGAACACGCCACCAAAGGAGGAATTTGAAATGGTCCCTCCTTGAAAGAGCATCATTATAAAATCATAACATAACTGATGACACACAAAGTAGTCAAAAATATTCACTGCAATGGATTACCTATCTCAAAAAGTTTCAAGTCTTCAAGTTTACTTTTTTAGCAAGCTGAAATGAACAAGCAGAAAAAGTTACTTTGAAAGCTGAGAATTAATTTAAAAACCTTTGATATTCTGTGAAAAATGGTCAGCAATGATGTTAACTCTGTCGATACACTATAAAACATACAAAACCACAGGACTGAGTACATAAAATTTTATTTAGTTACAAAATGAGTGAAACATCCATGATTGAATGTGTTTACATGGCAGCCTGAGTAATATACTCTACCTGCTTTGACTCAGCTTTGTTTCTAATGTCAAATACATTTTAAAGCCATCTCTTTGTTCCAAGTTGTATGGAAGTTGTACGTAGTATGATGTTCCATCATAGAAGAACACAACTAACAATATTGTGTATTTACATGTCTTTTCTTTGCAGAAACTCCTCCAGCATCCAGAACTCAGCAACAGTCAGCTCCTGGCCGACTTCCTGTCTCCTCATAGTATGGAGTCCCAGTTCCTGGACAAAATGTTGCCCGACGTGAACCTGGGTACAGTATGAAGCAGATTCTGGCTGAACAGGACATAGAGAATGTGACAAAGACCTAAAAGATGGATCATGTTTGCACAGCAGATCATGTCAAACACACTGTGAAAATGTTTGTTCAGCCTGACCTTGGGTTGCTGTGAAAAGACATTTGTATCTCAGACAGAGGCAAAATGTGACAGAATGATACATCACTAAGATAAACTGTTTATGTTTCACAGGGAAAATCATTAAGTCAGTTCCCAGCAAACTGATAAAAGAGGTAAGAAATACATCCCTAGAGTTAGGTGTGTGTGTGTCTGTGTGCGCATGTTCGTGAGTATGTGTAACACTGTCGCAGAATTTTCTCCCTCTCTTATCTTTCTACGGTAGAAATGATTTCCATCACATCACTGCAAATTAAAGCAGTCTCTTATATTTCTCTGATTCTGATTCTTGACATTTTTAGATGACAAATACATCTATCAGAGAATTAATAGTCATCATAACTTATATAGATTGTCAACTGTGCTTTTTTTGTCAGAAAGGGCAGCATCTGGAGCCTTTCATCCAGTCTTTCTTCAACTCTTGTGAATCTCCCAAACCCAAACCCAGTCGCCCTGAGCTCACTATCCTCAGCCCTACCTCGGAAAATGATAAAAAGGTTGGAAATCCAAGTTTTAGTACTTCAAATGTTTCTCTCTCCCTGAAAACCTAGGCCTCAGGAATGTTATCCTTTGAGCACGGCTGTATTGCTTCCTGCCTAGTGCTCAAACTTAGTTTTGTAAACTTTTACCCTGAAGGGTTGCCAGCAACCACTTTCGAAAACATGAGATCTAATCGAGCGTCACAATTGAATGTTTAAGAGTTGTCAAAGCTTCCAAGACATTATTGTAGGAACTGTTTGCACTGGTATTTTGTTTCTATGAGTTGTAATGATGTCGGCAGTGTTTAATGGTTTTGAATTATTTTCTATTGGTCCACCTGTGTTCAAATACAATAAAGTGTAAATGGATCATAAAGAAGTAAAGAGAGCCAATTGAAAGGCAACCTCACACAGCCAGTGGTGATTTTAGTTTTAGACTTTTTACCACTGGAGCTTTATGCGCACAGTATTTTTGTTTGTTTTATATTTGTGTTTATTCTGTCTTACTTCTACATAAAATATCTGGTCAAAGCTATCAAAGCAGTTTTCTGGTCTGACATGCAATGCCATTCATACCCCCTTTTTGACTAAAAAATGACATGTGCATGTAACTTGACAACTTTCATGAAATGTTTTACAAGTCTTGACAAGTTTAGATACAGTCTAGCCCATTTGGCACATGGGAGAGGCGCAAGGTTTTCTGTCAGAAAGCCTTTGCACATGGTTAAAGTTGTAGTTAAAGAGGGAAAACATCTCTCAACAGCTCTGATTTGTAGTTGGTTAAACATAGACTAGTCAAGACAAAATACCTGAAAATCACTCAGAACAGAAAACTTTCTTAAAACAGAAGAGCATAAAAACTGATGTAAATCCCTCTCTCCTAGCTCTTTAATGACCTCTTCAAAAACAATGCCAACCGATCAGAAATGACAGAGAAGAGACACAATCAGAACTACTTCATGGAAATGATCACTGTCGACGGGGTGTATGACTACTTAATGTATGTGGGTAAGTGGAGTTTGTTTATGGCAATCTGCCTGTCACAGTTCAACACATTCTCTGTTATTATTGTAGACATGTTGCACAATTTCTTTTAAAATGTGAGTCTGTTTTTATGTAAGAGGTTGTCTTCATTGAAATGACTCAGAATGGAGTTGTTAAACATTCATTTGTGTTGGAAAATAGGAACTTTTCTACACTGTATATAGGAATGTAGTTTGGTCAGACCTCTTTGGATCAGGGTATTACAAATTTTAAGCAGCTGGTTCGGTTCAGAAATCCCTTTAAGTCCAAAGCTATTATTATTCGTCTCCTTTGTGAGTATGTGATCCTGTAGTATGACTCAGGATTCAGTGCATTTAGAAAGTATTTAGACCACTTAACTTTTTTCACATTTTATGTTGCAGCCTTATGCTAAATTCAAATCAATCAAATTTTCCCGCATCAGTCTACACTCATTATCCCTTAATGACAAAGTAAAAACAGAATTTTAAA
Source organism: Trachinotus anak (assembly GCF_046630095.1). NCBI lineage: Eukaryota > Metazoa > Chordata > Actinopteri > Carangiformes > Carangidae > Trachinotus > Trachinotus anak. The sequence continues at coordinate 5,576,777 of NW_027273866.1, read as the reverse complement.
ATATTTTTTCATATTTATTGCAAAGGAAAAACTGAAATATCTCATTGACGTAAGTATTGAGACCCTTTGCTATGACACTTGAAATTTAGCTCAGCTGCCTCCCATTTCTCTTGATCACCTTTTAGATGTTGCTGCACCTTGATTGGAGCCTGTGTTACATTCAGTTGGACATGATTCGGGAAAGCACACACATGTCCATGTAAGGTCTTAGCTGACACTGCATATCAGAGCCAAAAGCAAGCCATGAGGAGGAAGGAACTGTGACAGGATTGTGTTGAAGCACAGACCTGGTCATGGCTATAAAAAAAAAATTAGCTCCATTGAAAGTTCATAAGAGCAAAGTGGCCTCCATAAATCTTAAATGGAGGAAGTGTGGAACAACTAGGACTCTTCCTGGTTGCCCAACCAAAGGCTTCTGTTTGCTTACTCTGTCATGAAGCCTAGATTGGTGGAGGGCCGCAGTGATCCTGGAACAACCATTACAGAAAACATAAAAATCTTTGCTTTTAGCATAAGACTGCAACATAACAAAAAGTGAAAAAACTGAAAGGGTCTGAATGCTTTATGAATGCACCGCATATGTATGAGATGTTTTCCCTCTGTTTTTTTCTTGTTTTGTTTTTTCTTCTGTATTTATTAATGTATTTGTTTATCTCTTTCTGGAGTTATGTACTTGTGTCGGCCTCCACAATAGAAAAAAATGCCACATGTTTCTGTATCCAGGAAACAATAATATACGTCTGCTATCTACCAAACCTTTTAAAAACTACTAAAAACTGAAATAAAAAGATATATATATTAGCTGGGACAGAAAACATTTTGAACAAATGTTTACAAATCCCTCATGAACACACACTTAATATAATCCAACAACAGATGAAAGCTGCAGTGGCATTATAAATATAAAAAAAAAGTTATTTGAATAGTACTTTACGGAACCGTAACGCATTCACTTAAGATAAAAATATCTGCTGTTTTTCTGAATTAATTAGATCATTATGTCAGAATTGTGTTTTCTTGAGAAAAATAAATTTATGATCTGTTTTTCTGAATTCATGAGATCGTTATCCCAGAATTCTGAGAAAAATGTCTTTTAAAAAATCCTCAGTTTTTATCAATTAACGAGATTATTATCTCAGAATTCTGAAACTGTTATCTCGGAATAATCTCAGAGGAAAAACAGAACAAATTTATTTTCTCAAGTGAATGCATTACACTACTATTTAGACCTGTTAACTAAAGTAATAATAAAAGTTTATTTATATTGCACTTTTCTGAAACAAGGGCCTGAGGTGTTTTACAAAAAAAGTAGCTAAAAAATTCCTTTCCCTCTCTCTTTCTTCATGGTTGGCAGGCCGAGTTGTTTTCCACATTCCTGACTGGTTGCACCACCTGCTAATGGGTAGCAGGATCCTGTTCAAGAACACACTGGAGACCTACACAGATTACTACCTTCAGTACAAACTGAACCAGGTTGTTCAGGAGCATCGGCTAGTCTCGCTCATCACCCTGCTTAGAGGTACACAGCAGTTAAATCAGAGATATTCACACTAATGTGACAGTAACATTTTTATGACAATACTACTCTGTGTTGCTATTACATGCCTCAAAAAAGATCTTGAAGCTGTTACTTGGAGTTAACATTCTGGGAGGGTGAGATGAGAACATTGATACCAATTCTGCTGCCAGGAGGAAGTTAGCCTACCTCAGCATAAAGACTGGTTACAGCTCATAAACCTCAAATTGAGTTTTCACATTTTTATATATGTATATATTAGGAAAGAAGTTATTATATGTTAATCAATCCTAATGCTAAACTGATTGCCTCCAGCTCCATACTTAACACGAGAGTATACACTATACACAAAAGCACATGTTAAATGCTGAACTATATCTTAAACAGACTCATTAAATGAGGTGTGATTTTTTTTTGCTTTTCCAGACACAGTTTTCTGTGAGAGTAGTCCACCCCGCTCAGCCCAAGACAAGCAGAGAAGAGCAAAGAAGACTTTTGAAGAGATGATGAGCTACATTCCAGGTATTTACTCAGTCTTTCCACTTACAAGACAAGTACATGGATCTGACCCCAAGCAGCCAATTTAAGTGTTCACTGGAAAATTCATAAGCCATTTATTTTTAGACTTTCTGGCTAAATGCATCGGTGAAGAGGCCAAGTACGAGGGAGTACGCCTCCTCTTTGATGGCTTGCAACAGCCAGTTCTCAACAAACAGGTACAAACACACACACACACACATTCCATGTTTTCTCATGGCGTTTCTACAACAAAACGTTTGCTGCAAAATGCATCTTGTTAAGACAAAAAAAATAAATACATTTAAAGAATATAAAAATATATTGTTTTCAATTTTGTTTGCTGTTATATTTTTACTAAAGACTACTGGCTTTTAATCTTATTTCTCTTCTTGTCTTTCTCAGCTGACATATGTGCTACTAGACATCACCATTCAAGAACTTTTTCCTGAGCTAAACAAGGTAAATCACTACCAGTCTTCATTTCTAAAGAAATATGGTCTGAATATCCATCCATCCATTATGTATACCGCCAAGGGGGAAGTCTGAATATATTTGGATATTCATCTGTATCACAATTGAGAGAACACTAGAGGTAAATGCGGAGATACTTTATCAATCAGTTCCAGGCCTCAACAAAGGAGGGAGACACACTGCCATTTTAACAATAATAAATGCATGTTTATTGAATTGAATAATAGAAAACAGGCATGGGGTGAGGGAGTCCATATCAGAACTGTGTTAAGTGCAGAACAAAACCAAAAGGACAATGCAAACAAAAGGTCGAAGCTAGGCAAGTAGCATGGTTGTATTCTCTTTAGGAGAATAAGCATGCTGAATAATAGTAATGCCAAAGTCTTTATTATTACACTTAAGTGATTGGAACTCTTGATTGATTGCAGCTAATCACTCCTATTATGTCCCTTAAAATATGCCTGTAATTATCCTATAGAGGATTTCATGTTTTAATTTCTCAATTTGATATGTCACTGTTTTCAATAGAAAAACCACCTGTTGTTTTAACATAGTTATGAGGAAAACATTGGCAGCGCACATCCCCAAACCCCAAGCACCGTATCAGCTGAACAGCAGCAGCATCGGCTCTTAAAGCTGATGATGACATATTTGTTGATTGCCCCTGTCTGAGACTGGCTGTGAGTTTAAAATGGTTATGTTTAGCTAAGCTGGCTGTAGTGATACCGTCTTTGAGATGTATGTTTGCCAGAATAGCTGTAGAGAGTTTTGTGTTTTTCCCCCAGGCAGATTTCTTCAGGTGTCTTAGTATAAATAAGGAAAAAATGACAATTACCTCACTGGCAAGTCATTCAGGCTAGCAGCAGTTTGCATTTGTACTAGTGAAGTCATGTTAGGACTTGATTTAAGTGTATGGTAAAGAAAGAGTAGGTTAATGCAGTCAGTGGAGGGTTCTCATTAAACACAAGTACAAGATATACACACACTGGATAGATTATATATTTTTATCAATACAATCCATTTTTCCACAGATCAATATAATTATTGTGTAATTAATTGTGGCATAATATTTACATGCATTGTTATATACTTAAATCTTCAAATGAAATGTGAACAATTACACAATTATGGCAATAACATTTTATGTATAACTGATTAATTCTTCTAAACATATAAATGAACACTTGTTTGACAACAAAGACCACCTATTTTTGTGCTTACTCTGTGTTTTTGTTTTCCTCAGCAGGTACAGAAGGAGACCTCTGTGATGTCTCCATGGATGTAAAATGAGCAGTTCTATGGACACGAGCAAACATGTTTGTCACGCATTAACCCACCCTGCACTACTGACTTTTGCTGGTCAGGTTACCCGAAACCAATATACAGAGCACATGTACAGTACCTGGAAAGATGAGGCTCCTCCTGCTGTATATGCCATTTCCTTTGTAAAATAAATTATATAAATAAACGATAGATGTGTGTCTTTGTCTAATTATTCCTTAATATGAAAGTGAAGAGCGTAAAAATGTACATCTCTGTGAGATCTGCAGGTGGTTTTTGCTGAAGTAAAACTTGAGATTGTTACTTTAATTGAATATTTTATGACGTATTAGGAAAAGGAAAACAGGTAAAGTGATCAGAAAAAACTCTGTCCTGTCAAGTATCATATACACCACTTGACCACTTGTAATCTCAAGAACTATCTCTCCCCTGAGGTGGTTGACTCTTAATGGCATTTTTGAATGACAGGAAGGGGGCAAGGCAAGGGAGGGGTCAAGTGAAACCTCAACTTGCTCTGTGACAGCTATAATCTAGAAGCTGAAGAGGGAAAAGAGGATGCCACGTGATGAAGAAGAAAGAAGAAGAAGTCTGAATGAGGCTCTTTGTCATGTTGCCTCTTTGAAAATTCTACATTCTGACTGGCTGGCTAGTCTTTGTTACCAAATACCACTGACGTCTTAATTATGGCGGCATAATTATGTCCCAGCACCATGGTACACGGTATACGGGACATCATGTTGTCATTCTTGTGAACACAGTAACTCAAGAACAACAAATAGTAGAAATATCATACATCATGTGGAGTAAATGATCTGATTAGATATTGGCGTGCTTTATGAGGTAAAACTGTAAAACTAACTTCTGTTAGCATTCTTGATGACAAACTAATATAACTGTGAGCATCTACATTCTTTCGTCATGGAGGTGATGGCAGCACATGGGGCAATCCAAGTGCAGTGGTTTAACTTAAGAGCCTTGAGTTTGTTTTGTTTAGCTTGTAGGAGAACTGCGCACAATGACTTCAAAATGTATTTTAATATTTGTAAGAATGTGGACGTCCACATCTGTTTTCATAATTTTGATCAATAAAATAGGTAAGAACACATAGCCTACCCTTGTGGAAGGTACTCCTTCCAAGTAGCAGCTGTTTGGTGTGTAGCTATGTTACCTATATTCAGGCAGCAGAAGCTTTATGTATGTATTTGCCACAACTGGCCATGGTATGAGGATTTTTACTGAAAAGTGCAATGATAAGTAACCTTTTAGTTATTTTTCAAATAAAATATATAAAAAATATATTGGCGTAGAAAGCTATTGTATGTGACAATGTAAAAAAAAACATGACTTATTTAGACAAATTGATGACATTTATTTTTCAGAATGTAAAAAGTACTTTATAAATATGGCTTTTGGGTAAACAAAGGCAGTAATACAATACAACTACAATACAGTTGTGTCTATAACTTGACATAAATACTCAAATAGCCAAGATAACATAATTCTTTAAAAATATTAGGTTTGACGAGAAGTAACAGTGCTCTGTTCTTTCACTGAATAAGTGGTGACCATTCCTGAGAGTTACAGTGGCCACACAGCTTTCCCTTTGTTCATTATCTCACTAAGAAGATGGACAGTGCCTTGCAGTTCTTTCATCTTTTAAGTAAAGCATTATCTTGGATTTTAGCCATTACATTGTTCTTTTTCAGTTCCTTTAGATTTGCAAGAAAATGACATTCGTACTTGTAGGAATGTTACTCAAATTGTCTTACATGCACTTTTATGTCAACAATACGTGTTAATGTCCAATACACCGTGGCTTTTTTCATATTTAACTTGTTCATCGTGCTTGTGTATATGATCTTATTATGCTGCATTGTCCCCAATTCTTTTAATCAGTCGTTTAAATCATTTGTGGGATAGAAGAAGTACCTGTCTGGATACTGAATCTACCCTGAGGCTTAACCTGTATTTGTGTTGTCTTTTAGTTACCCTTGACGGCAGTGAGATGGAAAGGCAGGTAACCAAATCCCGGAGGAGTTTCCAAATAGCCAAACTCGACCTTCAGTTTTTCACAATTTCCCAGAGTGTACAAATCCAATCAAAGAGTCAGGGACAGACATAAACCCAGCAGCAGCAGTCCAAGGCATTGGGTTGTAAAGACGGCTGAGTTCCTGAATGTGATCCGGCCTTCCACTGCAGGGTACACGCGCTTCATGTCCGAGATGTACTTGGACAAAACCATAATATCCATGTCACCTGCAAGAGGCGGGAAAGTTCGGTTACTGTATAGTTGGTATTTTATGATATTCTCCAAATAAATTTCCTGTTCTCAATATTTATAGTGCTATAAGCTCTGTGAGGATTAAAGACAGCTGATGAGCCAAAGCATAATAACAGTCAACAGAATTTAAGACCATCTTAAAATGAGTCAGCTGTTTTATTTTGATATTACTTACCTTGTGTTCTTTAGGCTAGTTGTTTTATTTCCTGTCTTTGTCTAGTTTTCACGCTTTTGTGATTGTCTGACTTGCCCACATGTCTTTCATTAGCCCTGCCTCTCTTGTGTATTTAGACTATGTCAATAGTGAGTCAATTTGATATCTGCTCTTAAATTTGACGTTTTTTTTTCCTGTTAAGTTCCTCTGTGTTACCACATGCTTGTGTGCAAGTTCCTTCTTATGTTTCTCTGCTGTTTCTATGCTCTTTTTGTTCCTGCCTGGTTCCTGTTCACGTCTCTGTTTCCTGAGTTTCTTCCCAGTGCCTCGGCCTGCCTGTTAGTTTTGGACTTGCTTTGTGATTATTAAACCACTACCTTCTTTGTGTTTCTGTATTTGGGTCAAGAAAATCACTAAGGGGAAGCTAATGCAAAAATTATTATCAAATTGTTATTACCAGTCTACGGATATGCTAACTGCTCTAAGAAGCTGCACTTGAGCTACATTTTTATGTTAACACGCTAACTTGCTCACAATTACTATGGTAGCATGCAAATGTTTAGGAGGTATGATATTTACCACAGTCATCATCTCAGCTGCAGCAGCATGCTAACGTTTGCCAAGTAGACCGAAACACCAAGTGCAACTGAAGCTGATGGGAATGTTGTTACTTTTGCTGGTATTTGGTCATAAACCTTCTAAAGTATTAGACAAACTGAGAATGTCGCGTGATGATGGTGCTAGAGGAAAAGGGGACCATAGAAAAATTCAAATTCAACTGCCTGACAGATAGACCCTAGTTGCAATCCACAGAGCCATGCTTGAATTGGAAATTTCTTGGGTGTAGCATGTTTTAAGCTCTTTCCCAAGACATTGCTCTCCCCCCACCTATGTGCCCCAGTTGATCTGGTTTGGAAGATTTTTCCAATTGTTTATGTTTTTAGACGTTTGAATGTGATGTGTGGTGTCAAGTCTAACGGTAAATGAATGCAGAAATGTGAGCCAGAGAGGCAGCTTAAAACAGCAAAAATCAGTAAAGCAGTGTAACAGCGATCAGGGATTGTATCGGGATCACATTCCTCGCTCTACGGCTGCCATGTGCCTTCCATATGTTCTCAATTCACAGGCTGCTGGAAGTGTCATGCGAAAAGTGCGATTCTAGATCCACATTTGAAACTCTAGCCTGTCCTAAATTCTTCCCACCCATGATAAAAGGTCTGTACATCATCTATAACACACACTGAGATCTCAATGTGACTTTGCCTTTCAGATATTCCTCCAGATATTCTTGCCACTGCAACCACCCTGACCGACTAAATAAACGTAATCAATAAAAAGTGCTGTTTAGCCCTTCAGTGTTTCGTCATTAAAAAAAACATTCGAGCCCAGGGCCTAATTGGGTTGAAGTCTAACAAGAAGAAGAAACACTGGCGAAGGACTTTAAAGACGTTACAGACCCAGAGCAAGCTTTTCAGCAGTCTGACAACTCTCAGGAATTATTTTAATCAAAGACATTGGTTAGTAAATGAAGCAGTAAAACCTGAAAGCAAATGAAACCACTTGTTCTTTCTCACTGTCTTTACACATAAAACTAAACAAATACACTCTACTGACAAAATACCCATTTAATTTCAAGTAAATGCTTATGTGGTCTTACATACTATTATCTGCTGCCCACCTGTGTTATGCTTTAGCAGCTCCTCCTTGACCATGGTAAAGCCGTCACCTCCACCCACAATGTATGAAGGCATGACCACAGTATATGTCTTCTCCGGGTCTAACGGTTCATACTTGGGCACACGGCACTCGGTACAGAGCATGGACACAGACGCTACACGCTGGTTCACTGGCCTGGAGAGGTCATACTCTACGTGAATACCTGGAAACGGCAGAGGGAAAACAGAGGATATGCTATGTTATGAGGTCAATTGTCCACTGAGGACATTAGTGAACAAGTAGAACAATTAAAGAATAGATTGACGTTTTGGGGAAATATGCATATTTGCTTTCTTGCAGAGATTATATATGCAGCACAACAACCAGTAGACAGGTAGCTTAGCTGACTGCCGACTGGAAACAGGGGGAACAGTTAGTCTGGGTCCGCCTGAATCTGACAAAATCAGCACCTCTACAGCCAACTCATAAAACTGCAAATTGTTGTTTTATAGGGGAGGGAGGAACCCATAGATATTGCATCTTCTTAGCTGCCAGGTAACCATCAGAAACTTTTAGTTAGCCTGTTTCTGGCTAGTTAGCTTTCAGTTGAGGATGGCATTCTCCTGTCAGTCACCAGGGCCGAGCTCATGTTATTGGTTGATAGTCAGACGGTGGAGTTCATAGTTGTCTGAAGGTAGTAAAGTAAAGAGTAATTACTTTTACTTGTATGTACTTTCTTGTATGTGATGAGTAATTGACTACATTTGTTAAATAACTTGCCCAACACTGTTAATCAGTGAGCTCTAGAGTTGCTGGAAGGCAGAATTTTTTTTTACCTCACACAGATCCAGGCTAGTTCTCTGTTTCAGGTCTTTATGCTAAACTAATCTGATCGGTGCGACAGATTAAATGTACAGGCATGAGAATATCAATCTTCTCATCCAACTCTTGACAAGACAGTGAAAAAGCATATTTACCAAATGTTAAATTATTCCTTTAATACAAAATCTGACCAGAGAAAGTAATGGTTAATATTATTGCATGAGACCCTGGAGCCTGATGACAGACCTGAGACTTGAAGAAATTCTCCGGACATTCTTCCATATCTGTGAATGGCGTGTTCAAACGCCTTTTTAACTGTGGATCCTTTTATCTGGACCAGGTCAAAGGTTCCTCCAAATGGTAAAACGGTGAGGATCTCCTCCATAGTTATGGATCCTGAAAGTGAGGGTAAATATCAGTATTTTACATATTTTACATATTATGTGTGTGTGTGTGTGTGTGTATTTGAAAAACTACAAATGCAGGCAGTGTAAAACAGCCTTTGTAATGAAGCACTCTGTTAAAAATAACATTACCGTTTTTGTAGCGTTCGTCTATAGCTGTCCGTATGGCCCCGCTATTCAGCATACACATGCTCACGTGATTCCACTGCTGTTCATTTGAATTTCTTATATTGTGATAAATCTGGCAACACAAAAGAAAAAAAAAATATGGCATGGCAGTAAAACTCTTCTTGGAAAGAACTGCTCTCTTCAGTTGTGGAAATGGACCTTTTTTACTATGTGGATTGCCTGAAAAGATCTGCTAAGTGGTATTTATGTCAGCTTACTCAAAATCTCTGCAGCCCCTTCAATTCCACAAATTCCCACTTAGAACTAAATACTGAACATGCACAGGCAGGATGAAAGGTTACAGGGTCCTGTTCTGGGGAAAATGTATTCATATGAGACGAAAAGAAAATGTTCTTCTTTTTACTCAGTGGTTAACAAACAGAACAACAGAGTGAAGGAGCAACTGAGGCTTTCTGATTATAGTGTAAATGAAGGAGTGAAATGAAAGTTGTCTGTAATCATTACCATGGCATCACAAATTAGGTTTCCAAGGTTACACTCCCGATATCGGCACTCTTCAAATGTCCCATTGAGGTAGACTAAGGTTTCTCCGACATACTGTGAGGAGTACTGAGCCAAGTCTTCCTTCCACTTTGCAACATCAGCGAGGACATCTGGGTCTGAGAGAGTTACAAAAAAGTAAACAGGAAAACATGACACCAGTTCGTTGTAGTTTGAGCGAACCCTTGAGTAAGGACAATGGATTATGTGAGTTATATTATTTTTACTGCGGTGCTATAAATAATTTAAACATTGAATGTGTCAAATCTTTTCATAACTTTTTGTCGACGAAACAATCATTGGTTTCACCACCTGTGTGAACATCATATATAATAACGCCATTTTTAACATAATTATTCCAAGCTGTACACTAATTATTTATTTACTTCAGCACTGAAAACAGACCTGGCACTTTTCAACCACGGAAGCACCAGTTGAAAGCCAGAAATGGGCAATGTCTAATTAATGAAGTGCTCGATGTTACTGCAGTTTACCTTGAGGGATGCTGCTGTCCATTAGGATGGGGTTTCCAGTAGCTTTTATCACATTCCCAGCCTCATCAAAAGTAACTTTCAGGTACCCAAGGTATTTCCCAAAGGCATAGGCCTGGACCACCGGTACGTTTCTCCCATCGTTAGACCTCACCATAAAGGGGTATGGACCTGCTGGGACTTCGGTGGATGGGGGGTTTCCTGCAGAAGAAGACATTCATCAACTGAATTAAACAAAAATAATAAAAGAAATAGTTAAGAAATACAAGACAGTTGGTCATATGTGACCCTCAGCCAATAGATGAGACCTGGATGGGGAATAAAATAAGATAAAAGTACCAGTATAGAGGAATGTGTTGGTGTGTCCTCCAATAACAACGTCAACTCCTCTCACTCGCTTGGCGATGTCTTGATCTACTTCAAAGCCAGAGTGGCCCAGGGCAATAATTTTATTATAGCCCAGGGTTTGGAGCTTATCAACTTGAACCTGAAGTGATTCCACCTCATCCTCAAACTTTAAGTGTTGGCCTAACGCACAAAAGAGAAAAGAGATGGAAACTGAGAGTTGGTCTATCTCTATTGTGTTATAACAGATCTTGAACAAACAAGCTTTAACTCACTGTATTGCTGCATGCAACAATATGCTTTTACCTGGCATGGATAAGAAGGGGGTCTCTGCAGTGGTGTAGCCGACCACAGCCACTTTCTCTGAGCCCACACTGATGACTGTGTAGGGCTCGTAGTATCCACTGAGTTTTGCGGCTAGAGTCTGGTCAGGTTTTATGTTGGCACTCACCACAGAGCAATTCACTTTCTGGAGGAAGGGCTGGATCAGACCATCCACTCCATTGTCAAACTCATGATTTCCAAACGCCTGAATGACACAAAATTGATTGATTTTTATTAAATGGTGGACTCCAGTGATTTACTCTAATCAAAAACTAACTCTCCAATTTTACTGCTACAGCTACTTCTCTTAGGAAAGTGGCAGAAAGAAAATGTCATATTCAAGTAAATAAGTATTTATGTTATTTACCATAACATCATAACCAAGTTTGTTCATGAAGTGAGCTGCTTCGGCGCCTTTGTAGTAGTTGAACCAGACAGTTCCCTGAAACTGGTCTCCAGCATCCAGAAACATCACATTCTTCTCCTTTTCCCGGATCTCCGACACTTTGGTGAACCGCCTGGCGACCCCAGCGAAGCAGGGACTCCCGGTTCGACATTTCCCCGAGTCCTCGCTGGTCTCCTCGATCCGTGCGTGGTTGTCGTTGGTGTGCAGTAATGTCACCTCGAAAGTCCGCGCTGTGCCCAGACACAAAAGCAGACAGAGGCAGAGCCAGATCCAGGGAGCGCGCAGGGTCGTCCAGACGCTCATCGTGTAAATGTGCGTAAAAACGCAGCAGTGACCAAGAATGCGAAGAACATGAAAAAGGCGTGGGCTTTTGTCTGAAGTGGGATGTGTTAAGGCTCCTGGGAAGATACTGCAGTCACAACATGTTAGGACTCCCCATATGGAAAATTAGGATAAAGAAAAGTTATGATTTCCCCAATGCTTTAAAGGTAAAGGTGAATTTTAAGTTGTAAATATGAACAACTTTTGCGTTGCAAGGTCCTGAAAAAACTAAATTTTGGCTGATTGGACCATCTGACCCCTAACTTTAAAAAAAAAAAGAGGGTTGCAGGAGGCTCTGGTCCAAAATATATTTATTAACAAACCATTTTGCATAATTAACGATTACTTACATTTATAATTGTATTATGACCAAAGACAAAAGATAAACGCCAGCTAAAGGTGTTTTTCACAACCTGGCAACTCCAACTCCTGCTCCACGTTGTTCTTATTAGCGGCTTCTGATCAACAGTAGTAATAGTGGTATCTGATTACTTTTTCAGCGATGTTGAAAAAAGTTTTCATTGTGGAAGTCACTGCATTAATGGTCAGTTCAGCAACACTATTTGCAATGTAACTCAAGTAGTTAAATTTTTTTTTTTTTTTTTGCCATTTTATGTAGTCAACTATTGAAACTACAAAAAATATTGGGCCTTTAAAAGAAATGAATGATTTTTCTTTTTTCTTTTACAATTGCTTATCTACTGCAATTGAACCCTTTGACTAGCCCCGCCCCTTTTCCTTCCATCCGGACCACTGTGAAGGCATACCCAGGCAATGCATTTTTCAGGCACCTACCACCACACGCTAGCTTTAGTTAACTTAACTAGATTTCTCCCTATTGTAGCTTTGCTGTAGTTCAACTTCTTGAGGAATGTTTTTTGTACTTGTTTCCTGACAAATACATTTAATTCAAGAGAAAATGAGAGAAAATGCCTTTGTCTCAGAGTGTTGATTCAGTAACTAAGAAATATCCACTTTCTATCTAAATGCAGATATTTTTTTCCCCTTTTCCTGGAAGGAAGAGGCTTCCGCACATGGACAACCTCTCTTTTCCAGAACAATAAAGAGATTGTTTACACAAACTATAGGTCACATATTCATAGCTTCTATTTCTAAGCATTAATTAGGAGCCCTAATGCACCTCCTGTCCCCTTTGTTTCATGAAAGAATGAATCACCTCACTCTACAGTTTATGTTGAGTGAGAAGGAGCTGCGCTGATTTATCACTTCTGGTGAATACAATGTCCTCCAGCCAGCAGCACCGCTAAGTGGACAGAACAGGACTAGAACAGTGAGTTAGTTAATCAAGTTAATCGAAGGTTAATCACAGAGAAGCACTGTGCCTCCCAAATGTTTTCCCTCATGAATTAAAAATTTTCATAGAGATATAATAATATAGGTCACTAATCCAGTAATGGCTGATAAATCCTAATCAGTCCCACCACAGTGAACTCAACACAGAGAAAGATTAGAAACCTGAAACAAAATTATTGCAATATCACTGAAAAACTCAACAGTATTTCTGGAAATAGCGGACGAGATTGGCCTTTGAAGACACTGTTATTTAAAATGTATTTTCCTGGTAACAATTAGGATAACGTGAAAGAGAGAGATCAAAAATTCTGTTACATTTTATGTGTTTTTGCACTTCATTACTGTGGTACAAGTGGAGACTTTTTTTAAAAGAAATACGAGAGACTGTCTTGCGATGGGACACTGGTCAACATGTTGATGTTCAGACCCTTGAGTACTCAGTAGTTATTACTGAGTAGTATATGAGTTGGAAAATTGGACACATTGATAAAAGCAAAATGCGATCAAGTACAATGGAAACAGATTTAGCAAATGAATAAGCAAAAGTTTAATCTTCCTCACTGCTTACTGGGGAAACTTATTTTAGGTTAGTTCCCACATCATGAGCACTTTTTGTTTGCCACATGTTCTAAGATCATGGGTCTGCCTTTAAGGCCACCTAAGACAATTAAGACACTCTTCAGAATTCCAGTAAAATGCTTAATCACGCCCCACATACTTTGTTCCAGGCCACTGGCTCCCCTCTGGCTGAGGTCTTTGCTGCCTCAGTGGTAGAACAAATAGGAGACCGTCACACCTGAGGCCATTTGTCCACTGAACTCTGCTCCCTCCCCTTGGGGAATCTTCCCACCCCCACTTCCCACTGCCGTGTGTTTTTATTGCAACATGTTTGTTTGTGCATATGTTTGTGCTTTGCTGCATATACCTTTTAATTGCCGTGCTGGTAATAAATAAAATACTTTGAAATAGATGGTGAATACCCATGTTTGCTATGTACATGTTGCTATGCCTTTTTGCAGGCACATTGTGAGACCTCTTGTTATATTACCACCAACTACTGATCAGTTGAGCATCTTTTAAATTAGGAATGTGTATCAAGTTATCCCTGTGCTTATACATTTACATGTGTAACTTGTAGAGAGCCAGTAGAGTCTAAATACAAACCGGGCCTGATCATTAAAACTGCTCCATACTGCCCCTAGGGGTCAATAACTCTATAGTGTATCTTTAACAATCAAAGTGCAGGCAGTGGGGGCAGAAGTATTCAGATTTTGTAATCAAAAAGTAGCAAACTCAAGCAAAAGTAGAAAAACCACTGTCATACATTCACAATTTTACTACAAATATTGCACAAATAAGGTAAAAAAAATATTTGCATCAAAATATACTAAAGGTTTGGTCTGTGGCACCATCAGAAGACCAGAAGCTCACTAAGCTCACAGTGTACAGATGTTGCATTTGTTGCAGTTTGGCACAGGAGCTGACACAGGAGCTGACACAGGAGCTGACACAGGAGCTGACACAGTTAAACAGATGTTGTACCGTTTGAACCTGAAGCATAAACATTCTTCCCACACACAGTGATATTGGGTTTCTCCAGCCTCTGAACAACACTGAATCGCTCGGCGCTTCTGCTTTCTCCTGTTCAGTGCCCCTGTGAGGGCTGAAACCACTTTACTGCACCGACCCTCGCTGTGATAACGAGACCTTCTATGTCCGGTAAACTTTCAGCAAATGCAGCTCTGATAGTGAGGTGAGAAGTGTTCATCTAATAATGGTTAGGGTTATCTGTTTGATAGATAGATTGCTATCTTTATGTCGTTCCTGGAATGAACCAGAGGCTGAAGCGCACCCTCCACTACAGGCTTGCATTCCTAACATTTACACTGCATACATAATGGTATAATATTTCTCTAGCATTATCCTCAGCCTTGATTTTCAGATATTGCTCACAACGTGATGAATTTCAGTGATGCATCATCAACTCTGTGTCTGTCTTGCTCAATAACCTCTCCTATTCACACTCCACAACTCATCACCCACACCAGCGCTGATGTGTGCTGTTAGCACTTGTCTGCCCTCTGAGGATTAGGCTGGTCACCTCCGCTCTCTCTTACTATCACCTTGTCTCTTCCAGCACACAAACCTTCCACACATTGTGTGTTAGCAAACATGCACACACAAAGCCAGACAGCTTATACCTCCAGGAGGCAGTAAATCAATTCATGTCACACACTCACATAATCAAGTCTTATTCTTCTCCTCATATCTCCAAGCACCATGTCAATTACATTGTTTGTAATTTATACCGCTGGGTAATCTTTCTTTAATTGTTCAAATGAGGCCATCTGTGACACTGTAGTTGCATGCTTTGAATGTTTAGAGAGAGACTGATTTGCATTATGCAACAAAACCTCATTTACTGACACAGTGGTGTCACTGTAGCATCGTTGCCGTAACTCAATTGTGTGCCTGCTTTTTTTTCCCCCAGCTCAAAGTGTGGACTAGTTGCAGCTCTTAAAAGGGTTGTTAAAACTCACATCTGCCTGCAGTCAATCTCCCATCTGACCATTCAGTCACTAAATGGACTCGGCCACTTCCTCTCAAGCCAAAATGAGCCTGACCACAGCGATGACGGCCTCTTATCAATGAGCAGACTTCATCACCACTTAGCTCATTTCCTGTCACGTTTTACCCCAGAGAATAAAATTGTGTCCAATACAGTAGCCTACATTTAGTGTGCACCTCTACCCCTCCTCTTCCTTATAGCTGTGAGCTTAGATGCTTTTCAAGCGAGCAGCCCTTTGCTTGAGTAACCCATTTGATATTTGCAGCGAGGGTCTCCCAAAAATGGGGCACAGGCCCTCTGAAAAGTGACGCAATCCCCTACATGGTGGCACCAGCTCCTTCATATGGTCATCAGATTTGGAATGTTAGAACCAGTTGTAAATAGAAATCCATATCTCTCCCAATACAATTTTAGCAGGGGACCTCTGAGAGCTGATTGGCGGAGCAGAAGGCACCATATGTCATCCAACCAGGCTGGGGCACACTGAAGCGGGACAGGTTCTCCGACCCAACATGTGTCCTATATTCTGATTCTGTCATTGTACTTCAATGCAGCCTTCAGATTATGCACAGTGGTAGAAAAGTCAGGTTGCAGTGACTGTTTATCATGAATATTATATTGTTGCATTACTATTAATCATGCTTTAATGAGTAAGCAGAATTTATGTTGCATCTGGTCAAGGTGGTTCTAATTTTAACTCATGTCAATCTATAACTTGCTGTTAGCTTCCTGCAGATAAGTATTGCTGAACATGTTGGCTGATAAGTAACAAGAACTTGCAGTATAGAAATGAAAAACTGAAACACTTATAAGCACTGTCACCATCACATCTGGTTTGTCCGCCAGAGAGCACTGACAAGATGATTTTCCAACTGTAATACGTCCCACTTAGTATATTTCTTGGTCACAATGCAAATAACACCCAAAGTGAAGGGATCCTTATCAATATTGTATGTTTATATTATGTGTTTATGTTTTAATAATGTACTCTTGGCGCATTCATTATATTGCGCATAATGAAATAGACAGTATCAGTTAGGCTATAATAATAATGCCCCATATTTTATAAGCTCATTATATAATTTCATGTAAAATCTCTGTGAAGTAACTAGTGACTATAGCTGTCAGTGTAGTGAAGTAAAAAGTACAATATCCTCCCTAGTAAGACATACTACTGAGACATATTTTTTTTTAATCATTTTATTGGAAGTCACCTAAACCTAAGTGGAACTGCCCTAAGTGTTTGACATGATGCCATTGAAGCGAAATGAGTGTGTTTTATCATGAAACAGATCCTGTAATATAAATACAATGTTCTCTGAATTTAAATCTCATGTAGCTATACAGCCATCTACAGATCTGAGGTACTTTTAGGATCCAGATTCCAAACATGGCTGACCTAGCTGCTCAGCTTGATCATTTCTCCCGTGTCTCATTTCATCAACATTTGGATAAGAGGGAGCCATTTCCTACAGTGATGGTTTTGGGTGGGTGGAGAGGGAGGATTGAATCTCATAAAAACGAGGGATCTGCCCTGATTTGGATTGGCCCTATTTAATCTCAGTTGCTACAGCTGTGAGTTATTGAGGATATAAAGAGATGACCACAATAAGAAAGAAAGGCCATCAAAAAATACAAAAAAAAAAAAAAACTCTTAGACATCCTCTCCTACGGACCTAATATAGTTGGTATTCCATACCAGCTAGTCTCATGGTTTCATATTCACTCAAAATTCTCCACATTATGAATAAAAACATAGGTATAATGTATCAACTTTAAGACTTGCTTGATACCTTATTAGCTGACAAAGAAAAACTATCACGGCCAGTGTGATATAAGATATATAGATAGTCCGCAGTGTCAGGGTTTGTGTCTCATGTCAGTTTACTTCCTGCCTTTGTCCTGTTTCCCTCCAGTGTGATTGTCTGCCCTGCCCTAATGTGTTTCACCTGTGTTCTGCTGCCCTTGCCTCCCTTGTGTCTATTTAGTCTCTGTGCTCACTGTTGTCTTTGTCAGCTCGTCTGTTCTGTTCTGCTGCTCTACCCCCATGTTTTGCTCCAGTGTCTTCTGTGCCTACTCTGCCGTGCTAGCCCCAGTGTCCTGTGCTCCGGTGTTCCCCAGCTGATTCCTGCTTTTCAGTTTTGCTTGGATTTTGCGTTCTTTTGATTTTATCCGTTTTTTAAGTTGATTTTTGGTTTAATAAATTGCCTTTTTACTCCAACTATTTTTGCCCTTTTCATTGTCTGCATTTGGGTCCTTAACTGTGCTTAATGTGACAGCTGCAGTGGATTTAGAGATGATGGGAGATAAAAGAAGCAGAGTCACAGAAATCGCCCCCTGCTGCTGCTGAACTGGGTCACTCACACTGATGCTTTGTCACACAGAAAACTAAAGCTTTAAGACTCTTGTAACACCGCTGCGTGTGTGTGTGTGTGTGTGTGTGTGTGTGTGTGTGTGTGTGTGTTTTCTTCTAGTCTGAACATACATTTTCAACTTTTTGTTTGCAAGTTTCCCTGGATAGAGTTTGCAACCATAGTCAGTAGTGAACTGGATTTAGAGCAGGATGTTGATCTAACAACACCTTGGTCTGTTGTTGTGTGTCTCTGCATGTTTTCTGAGTGAGAGAGTGTGTAAACAGAGACATGCATGGGTTCTTGTGTAAACAATGGTAATGGTGGCTGTGCTGCGCCCAGTGCCCCATGCATTAGAGATGCCAGACAGTCATGGTCAGTCAAGGGGTACAATCATTAACTCACAGAAGGATCTGTGTCACAGAGTCCTGCTTGATGATACTCTGAACCTGGACACAGAGGAGCGAGTGTTGTTTGTCACTGGCTGCAGGGGAGTTCAAGGTATAACTACACTGATGAAGGAAGACATGGAATGACTTTACCGACATATGCAGTATGCTGACTTCACAATTTAGGATGTCCAGAGGGTTAGAAACATTCTGTATAATCAAGTTTTACAAGAAAGTCAATGGGAACTCTTTGCAACAGATGCAGCTTCCCAGGAAAGAATTCATTAACACGAAAACCAATTATCTGGGATGTAATTTGATGAAGATGTCAGAGGCGTTTATGTATGCCTTATTGATTATTTTAGTGTTTGAGTAAATAAAAGAGATATTACCATGCTCTGTAATGTTCACTCTCCCTGGAAATGTACCACTGACCTGACATCTTTGACAGATTAAAATGTGAAATGCCTTTTTTTTTTTATCCTTGTAAATGGTTATTCTTATGCATAAATGCAGATGAAAGATGGTATAAACTGAAGATTATGTGCAGGGAAATTGAACTTCACAGAACTGAAATTCACATGAATGGGCTGATACAGACATTAGCCAAATAAGCATCTGCATTCAATCAAAATCATTCACTACATCTACCCTTCTGTGGAAACACCCCGCCCAGCAGCACATGTCTTTGAAAGGCTTTGTCGGTCCTTTCTCTTTTTCCGAACATAGGTTAATGTTCTAATCTGTGAGATGCCTTCATGCTACATCAAACCCCAAATCACCTGTCTGACTTTTTTTTTTATGGGCTTGTCTGAAGTTTTTTTCATGACAAAGATTGATTTAACTGAGAACACTGATTTAATTGAGAACTGTTATGATCCTTACTAAATGTTGCAGTGATTTTTTAACTACAATTATCATTCATAGAAAACTTTGGTTATATAAGCTTTATGAGCAACAAGTTTGTTTCTCAAGCTTTCTAATAATTTCTGGGAAAGATGCAGGAGTGTTATCTCAAAAGAAACTCTGTGTTCAAGGGCATAATGTAGAAAAAGCTTGAAACTGGCAATGTGACAGTATATGAGTGTGTATTCGTGTTGGAAAGGAGCTGATAAGCTTGTTCAGGGGCACAAATACTTTGTAACGCAAATGCACCATGGACGATTGATTGCTACAGGCAGGACCAGACTTGTGGCGTTGAACATTGCAGCTTCTTTCCTCCTATTGCATAATATAATTTAAGTCAAACGTCATCAATGCTCTCTGTGTATTATTTCTCCTTTATTCAGTGACAGCCTTATGCAGCAAATTCTCAAAATCTTTAAATTATACAGAAAATTCTCAAAATCTTTATTTCTAGGCTGAAAACAAAAGATCCACTAGAACCTCATTCCTGTCAGTGTGTAGAAGACAATGGAATTGAGTTGTTAACCAAATCAAAAAAAAAAAAAAAAAAAAAAAAAAAATATATATATATATATATATATATATATATATATATATATATATATATATATATATTCAAAAGATTAATTTGTTTTAGAGACTTGAATTTTGGTGTTTTGTCAAAATTCGGGTGCAACTTGCCAGCAAGGAAGAAGCAAAGACTGAAATAAACTGTTTTGGTCTTTGGGTGCAGGAAAAAGCAGCATAATCCTGACTCTCAACTGTACATGCAACAAGACACTGTCTAGATCCTACCGGATGTCAACACTGGAATTTACTTGCAATTTTATTGCTCTACTAACTTCAACACAATCTATGACTGTCTCTGTCTTGACTGAGTCATTTTCTGCTACAGTGGAAATATTTTCAACTCTTGTTTCTACATGTGACTTGAACATTTCAGTAACCGTTTTAAGATTTGTATTGACAGATTAGAGTTGGTGCCAGATATCACAATCTGTATAGAGGTGGGATCATAACACCTTCATGCATTAACAAAAGATCAAAATCCTGACAGTTTTAATTTAGAGAGTAGCTCTAATCTCATTCATGTTATTTCACTTTAGGCCCCAGGCTTTTTGCTTTGCTATGTCAGCCAGCTACACATGTGGCCTGGACATGTGGACTGGAAAACCTTAAGATCATGACCTACTGACCTAAGGACAGCCTGCCGACCAATGTGCTGATTTTTAAATAATATACTCCATATGTTCAAATAAATCCATATGACCACATATGACTCATAATACGACATATGCAGGGTTGTGCAAGTTCAGACTTCACAAGAGCCAGCTCAAAGTTCAGTACACAAATGTTAAAATGAACTGGTTCACATTCATAGTTCACAATTTTTGAAATTGAATTACACAGTCCAAAAAATGAACTACACTTCACATTCATTTCTTACATTTTTTTTTTTTTTTTAATTCTTTCTCAGTAGAACTGAGCTACTGATTACTACTATACAGTTACATCAGAGATTACTTGGATAAGGAAAACCAGTGTGAGTGTATGTTTTATGTGTTTATGCTGTGAGTTTGATGTAGGCGGAGGAACTTTTTGGCTGTTGGTTCGTGGTCTGACCCTTTCCGAATGATTTCTTGTGATCATCATTCACACAGATATTTCAAAAGACTGGTCAGTTGCTTCAACTCGATGTGTCGTTTCAAATTTGTTACTGCTGTGGTTGTTTACTATAACCGGCACTGCGATTGTTTCCATTGATCTGCACTGATTTGCTCATAAAAGTTCTTCAGATGTTCATATGAACTGACTTCACTGGACTCATGGCAGTAAACCTTGCACGCTTCCAAGAAGTTCAACTTCTTCATCTGGTGTTTTTTTGGCGGTTAGCAAACAGTTTTTTTTGGTTCACTACTGCCACTTTCTGGTGTCTGACTCTGGTGAGAGGGAACGACGCACACGTTCATGTTCATTAGTTGCAAAAAGATGCGTTCACCACAAAAATGACATTCATGCACAACAGTGGGCGTATGACTGGTCATGATATGATACATGCAAGTCACCTAAACTGCAACAATTATGTGTGTTTCATCCAAGTCAAGCTGCAATGATAGACATAATGTATGATGGTGTGTATTGTTCCGCACCATCAGAAACATCAAAAAGACATTACAATACATTTTCTCAATCTTCATCATTTTCTTTTGGAAACTTGATCAACAGTTGTTCTGTCTCCGTTAATAGATGAGAAAGAGAGGAACACAGCTGTAGACAGTCAAGTGTGACTCTGAAGAATACTGGGCGCAACAAAAGAGACACGTCAATTTCAATTAAAAGTTTCTGATGAGGAATTTAATAAAAGCAGAAGGGGTTATATGATTGCTACAGCTGCTTGAGATGAAAAAGAATATATGACAGCAGATTCATTTCTTGGAGTCATTTCAGTTCTTCAGTTCGGATAAAGGACATTGCCTTGGTCTGTGTGTGTGTACGTCTGTGTGTGTGTGCGTGTGGAGGAGATTGAGAGACTGATTGCATAATTTATATATTTCATGACCAGACTTAAAATTCATTCCACAAAAAATCATCAGGGGTCATGAATAGATGACTGGCCCACTGCAGCCTCAGTGAAAGCAACGAGTGACCTTGAGAACATACATCATGCATTGAATGAAAGTGAGAGGTTCACAGCTTCATGTGTAACTGGCAGTAACTCAATGTCAACATCAATGACAGACATTTTCACACACTAGAAGTGACAAGAGTGGCAGGATTCAGTGCCTGTGAACTCCTGGTCCTGAATCGTGCTTCCATGAAATGTCAAATATGATTGTGTTATATCATTTCTATTTAAAATGATGCCATGATGTTTAGGTGCAAGGTAAAAAAAAAAATGAACTGCTTATTAGTGTTTATAAGTGTGTGGTTGTGATTCAGATACTTATTGCCCCTCAAAAGACAGTAGTTATCAACTGCCAGTTAGCATGCTTGCATGGTCAAATAGCATTCTTTCATCAGGAATCTGTATCATCAAATGTTCCCATTATGAAATCATTCATGGATTTTACCTTTCCCCGAGGTGATTATTTCAAATGAAAACATCTCAGTCCCTTTTCTGCTCATTTTGTTCTACTGGTAGAACAAAAACAAGTCAGCACTATTGTGAGGCTAGCCTGTCAGCTAAGGATTATGGAGAGTCTATTTGCACCTTGGTGAGAATAGTCAAACGCCTCACCGCTCGCCCCCCAGCTCAACAAAAAACGTAATTGTGTGCATGGTTGCGCATCACCTCATCTGTATAATTCAAATTCAAACAGTCCAAATGTGCAGATTTGTTTTATGGTTAGATAGTGCAGCTAGTTTAGCCAATGCTAGACATTAGATAGCCAAGTTTCTCTTAATTTACGGTTAGGGTTATTCAAAAATGGTGCTTATGAACACATGGGTGCTTATCTCAGCCGCGCTACACATTTGGGTGTAAACAGCCACTATTAGAATTATTTCAATGTTTATTAGGCAAAATGTACTGTCTTGCATAGCCCCGTTTAAAGGGATTGCTATGTGTTTATTTGTATTTTCTGATTCTAACTTAGTAACTTAATTATCTAGATGATGGTAAACACTTGACTCTTTAATTATGACTTAATTAACTACATTAACTCTACAAGGCGTGATGGCCTTTAGTGAAAACTACATAATAACTCAGCAGCCAAAGACCAAAGACTGTTCTTCCCTCTGGTTTAGGAACAACCTGTGAAGCATCAGTAAAGCCATTACTTACAATTCACTCACCCTTTATTAAGGGGGACTTATTAGAAAGTGGCATCTGGGTGGTAATGAAAGGCAGTTTTTCCTTTTCAAACCATAACCTAAAGGTGCCTAATGTGTGACACAAGAGAAGCACTGGGCACTATGACCCAGCAGATAGCCTACCCTTCATCCAGAGGAAAAAAAAAAAAAAAAAACAAGGCTGTGATTAGTGGTGCTCGTTTGATGTCAGTGTCTGTATAAAACCGAGACTTTGAGCTGGCTTACCATTCAGCCACAAGGGGCCTGAGGAGATGCAGCTCTGGAGAACTTGTGCCCTACATGCGGATTATCTGTGACATCCTCCCAGATGTTGGGACATCAGGACGCACTCCTCATCATTTACACAACCTTTTCTGTCTTATTTGTCGTGTGCACTTACAGCTAGGGAGTTTTCTTTTATGGCTAAAAGACGGAAAAGTTTTAATTGCTGCTGGAAATGGATATTTGATTCCACATTTTTGGCGCCTGCGTATTAAAACCTGATATATCAGAAGAAAGTGAGGAAGAAATAAATGCATGAAAATGAAAACATTTTTATTTTGCAGACTGATTGTGCCATTTAATCTGACCAGAGGGCACGGGTAAGGCTGCGGTGACCAAGAGAAAGGGCACCTTAAATGCCTTAAATCCCAGAGGGTGACACAAAATACGACAAGAAGTGACTAAAAGTTATGGAGCGCTCCGGCCAAGTCGAGACAACTCAGCTAGTGAACACCACAAACGACAGCTTTATTACAGCTTCATCCACTATGGATGAGGGCGCGGAGAGTCTCGCCTATCAGATCAGCCTGGCGGTGATTCTCTCTGTTATTACACTGGCCACCACTTTATCCAACGCGTTTGTCATTGCAACAATCTCCCAGTCGAAGAAACTGCAAACTCCTGCCAACTTTTTGATCGCCTCTCTGGCCATTACCGACCTCCTGGTGTCTATCCTGGTGATGCCCATCTGCGTTCTGTACACAGTCATCCACACCTGGACGCTGGGCCAGGTCGTGTGCGACATCTGGCTCTCATCGGACATAACGTGTTGCACTGCATCCATCCTCCACCTGTGCGTAATCGCTTTGGACAGGTACTGGGCCATCACGGACGCGGTGGAGTACTCCAAAAAGCGCACGCCGGGACGCGCAGCCGGGATGGTGGCCACAGCCTGGGTCATCGCCATCTCCATCTCCCTGCCGCCTCTCTTCTGGAGGCAGGTGAAGGCAGAGGAGCTGACCAGCTGCAGCGTCAACACGGATCATATTTTCTACACTATTTACTCCACCTTCGGGGCTTTTTACATCCCCACCTTGCTGCTTATAGTCCTCTACGGGCGGATTTACGTCGAGGCTCGGAAACGGATCCTGAAACAGTCCCCAAAGAAGGTGGGGAAGAGACTCACCTCCGCGCACCTGGTCACCAACTCCCCCGGCTCCGTGGCGTCCACAGCCTCTCTGCAGTGCGGGAGACACGACACTCCGTCCAGCGACACCGCGTCTTCAACAAGCGAGAACCAGGTGAAAGTGACGGTGTCGGACGCGCTTTTGGAAAAAAAGCGCATTTCAGCAGCCAGAGAGAGGAAAGCGACAAAGACTTTGGGGATAATCCTCGGCGCTTACATCGTTTGCTGGCTGCCGTTTTTCATTTACACACTGGTGGTGGCCACATGTGACACATGTTTAAACCCCGAGTTATTTGACTTTTTCACCTGGCTGGGATACCTGAACTCCCTCATCAACCCGATCATATACACCATGTCCAACGAGGACTTCAAGAAAGCTTTCCATAAACTTGTGCGCTTCAGATGTTGTGGGTCGTGAACAAATGTCCCTCCAGTTTCCAATAAGATTTATTTATTTTTGGATATAAAGCTCTAAAAAATATGTCTGAGAATATAGAATAGTAAAATACCATAAATAACATGTTTGAGACTCATAATGAGCCATTTTACAATGAGATGTGCATGCACTGGAATAATCATCCATTTTCATGTTTTTTTCCATAGTGGAGATTTTAAAACAAAAAATAAATAAATAAATAAAAATACAGAGTTAAATTATTTCACACAATTTCCATGAATTTAAACCTACTTCCAATGAAATACAATATTGAAGATAAAGCTCATTTTTGCAGCGTGATGGATGAAATGAGTTTAATACATGGTGAAATCACAGAATCAGTTCAACATGTCACATAAGCTCCTGTTAACTGGTGTACAGTATGTGCTGTGTTGTGCCTGAGAGCGTTCAGTGCTGGGTCGTTTTTCTCTATGGTTTCCTATTTGGATGGTACAGTATATTATGGCATGGCCGACCCATTAATGTGAGTAAGCAGCAAACATCTGACATGATTTTCTAACATGAAAAAATGTGGCTAAATGACCCAGGTTCCATTTTGCATAATGAGTACAAATATGGTAGTTTTATTTTTAGAGGTAATCGATCAACAGTATGTCTATATATCCTGAGGTATGATAACTTATATTTTGATTATGGTGATAGACTGCTTGCTGCTGCTGTGTATGGTTATCTTATTTATTCAAAAAGGCACACACACACAGCTGGAAAAAAAAACAACAAAAAACCTTGTTGTACCAGGCACTGAGAAAAGATTCATACAATATCAGCGTCAAACAAAGAAACTGTAGCTGATATTTACCCAGCAGAGCTGAACACTGATGATAAGTTCAATTTTGCTGAACAAACATCCCCCTGTTTTACTGTGTGTGTGGGTCTGTTTGCTGCTACATTAAATCTCTATCTATAGTATGTTATGTTCATCTGTGAAATGGTTTGTCACCTCATGGCTATAGAGACCGATTTGCTGCTTTGAATGATTGAGTCTGGCCGTCAGAGGCAAAGAATTAATGCTGGTTATTTGTCAGCATTATGTGAGATAAAGGTATGTTGTTCTAGGAATTTATCTGTTCACATTCAGACGCTGTGCAATAAAGGCTTTCAAGTATTTGTTTGGCACCATTGTTCTATGAGTGAGCATTTAAATGCAAGTTTAAGTCCAGATGATCCATAATTCAAAATTTTCAGTTTCTGTTCCTTTTATTTTTGTTGGGACGTTCAGAGCAGCACAGTTTTATTTTTTAGATTTGCAGTTTTATCACTTTTTTAGAGTCTTACCATGAAATCTAATAAGAGATTAGAGTAATGGCCCCAGCAGATCATGATGATGTGAAAATGAAATCCAGCAATCTCTTGAGGCTCTTGCAGACGTGGCAGAGCATTAAACAGTACCGATCAGTTGAGAAGAATGTGCGTCATTTCACATCAGCTCCTCCTGACTTTTTTTTTTTTTTCTAGGACAGGAGAAGATTCAGTCGTGGCGGAGATTCTCACTGAGGTCTGATCTTTCCACCATCTTCCTGCCCTTTCACTCTCACTGCTGCCTTCCTGCAGGCAGAGGAAGACACGAGCTGTGTGGTTCAATAAGTCATGCAAGCGACAGTGTTTTCCACTGTAGCTACTTCACGCACAATATTGTGAATGCACATTCAAACACACACACCCTCTGGCTTTCCATTTATGAATTTTCATTTGGCTCATCATGCATGAAAGATGAGTGCACCTGGGCAGACAGACGTTCAAAGCACAGCATCAGGATTTTCTGTGGCAGTTACAGTATGTTGAAAGGTTGACAGCACCCACTTTCACATTACTGTGGTGTTTCTATCAGGAGTATTTGACACAAAGAAACCTCTGTGGGACAAAGAGGTTCAAACTCCTTGATAGACCATCCACTACACTTAGTCATTGTAAAGACTAATTTAAAAACACTTTCTTTTTACCTCAACCTCAACACCTGTAATAGGAAAACATTAAACAATATAAATATACAAAACTCTTCAAGTTATGACCATTTCAAACACAGAATGAGGCCAGGGTCTATGAGCCAGGCTGGTATCCAGTTTATAGATGTGGTTGACCTTAATCAAGAGAAAGTTGATATTTTTCCATGCAAAAAAGGTTTCCTACATTCCTACATTACCCACAATGTAACTCAACCACTGACACTGCAGCCAGAGATTGGATTGTGTTATGCCAGTCTAGTAGCAGTTACTGTTGCCTTGGGCTGCTAGCCTCTAACAGAGATGAAGAGTGGGCTACAGAGCTCTGATAAAATCACCTTCTTTCTAACTCCACACCCACAGATTTATTTTCATTTTCAAACTCGTAGCACCAGCCACAACCGACCCTGACTCAACTGACGTCACTTAAGGCAATTTCCAAAAATCCAATTTCCCACAGCTTGATGTTGACGTTGATGTGTAAAATTGATAGAGTTCCCCTTTAAACTTTTGGGAGCTTGAATATTTATCCATGTCATTACACAGACAGGACTGTGTAGCACAGGGGCTTATACTGATGATGTCACACGAGCCCTCTGAATAAATGTTTCATGCAGGAAGACTGTTGATGTTTAACAAACATGGTTTATGATTTTGTGTTGCCAAAGATGTATTGCATGACTCACATAGGTAACTGTGCTGTACCTCCAGCTGCAGGGAAGTACAGATCTCTTGTTGTTGACACGGGATGATTGCATCGTGCAAGCAAATACATTAATTATACAACCACTTTTTTTTCCCTATTAGCTGAAGGTGCTGCATTACTGCTCTGCCACAGGACTGCTCTGGAGTCAAGGACATTACTGATGTAACGGCTAGTGAGGCTGAACACATGGATAATGAACCTATAAAATATTCTTTCACCGAATGTAGTTTTGGTCAGCAGCTTTATTGTTTCACCCTTTCTGGTTGAAGAAGGTTCGCGGCATTCATCACTTAAAAAACAGAGGCCCATCTGCTATTAATAAATTACCTCAACAAGGCGATAACAATTGACCTTGACAGGAAGGAAAACGAGTCAGCAAGTCATCTATTAGGCAACATGGGAAGGTAAAAACATTGAAGGTGAATAACAATTAGAGGCAGGTTCTGATATTAGTTTCCAGCAATCCTCATTCTGATGCCAGTAATAACCATTTTGTAAGAAATCTTGTAATTTATGACACATGGACCAATATGATATGAAAGATGAGGCCATTAGAGTTTACTTGTGAAAATGTACCTTCTGTGATTTATCCGCCTGCGTATAGTTTTACAAATGTACCACTGAATTACAGTTGCTGGCTCTCAGAAATAGCCCCGCATGGTTAACTCCTTAACAGACACAGCCTATACTGTGGGGAAATTCATCAAATAAAAATAATTGTAATCAATACCTGTTTGCAGAACTATACATCTGTGTTGTATTTTCAACAATGATATATGGATATGGAGCTAAAATTAGACAGTGGAGTCAAAGTTGGAGCAATACACTGCATTATCCACAAACACTATACACACCTCAGCTACATGTATGGATGAAGGTTTCACTGCAGAGTATGTGTATGTGTGTTTGTGCAAATGTGTGTGTGTACGTGTGAAATCACAGCCGTCAGTCAAGCGTGTTCTTTCCATGCTTCACAGCAGATCCGTTGCCACAAGCAGTTTCAGAGTGGGTTAGTTTAAAGGCTCACAGCACTTTCATTTCATTAATTTCTTCCCCAGCACACCTATACTGTTTGTCTAATACATGCAGTGAAAAGACACACTGTATTTGGTTGCTTTGAGATGGAAAATCATTGTAATAGAGTAAAATAATCTCATCGTATTGGTGATCCAATTCACTGACTGTGTTTTCACTTGTGGGACCGTCACTACTGGAGCTTGGGGAATCTATCATACTTAATATCCACTCTTGGCCTTACAAGCAATGTTCAGCAAATTCACAGATCCATCCATACTGTATCTGTATCACTGGTAATGGGCACTCAGTTACCATTGTGAAAGACAAGGGTGTGCTTGTTTACCTGCATATTGGCCATCAAAACCTAATTATTTTGTCCTTGAGTCCAGATGAACATTCTTACCAAATTGAAAGAAATGCCCTCGAGGTGTTACAGAGATAATACGTTCACACTCCCAAAACAGCAGTTTTTGAAGTCACTGTGACCTTGACCTTTGACCACTTCATCCTTGAGTCCAAGTGAACGTTTGTGCCAAATTTGTTCCGTCAAGGCGTTACTGAGATATCCTGTCCACGAGAATGGGATGGATGGACAACAAAACAATATGTCTCTGGCCCTGGCTGTCGCTAGCGCAGAGGCATAATAAAAATGTTTGCTTTCAGAATTCACACATTACTGAGCACTTTGAATTGAAATATTTTTATTCATTTTCTTTCAGAGAGTTGGATAAGAAGATTGATACCACTTTCATCTCTGTGCTTAGAGGCAAACTCAATGGAAAAAAAAAGAAAAATGACAAACGATGCCTTTAAAGGAAAATTCCAGTGTTTTTTTAAATGCTGGGTCTTATACTATTTTGTCTATTCTGGCTAATGATCATGCAAACTTACTCTCTTGCTATAGAATCAGGAAAAGTGACAGGAAAATATGGGCAAGCAGTGCGAACTTCCTGATGTTTTTCAAATAAACTCCCTTTACTTTACATAAATAATTTCAAATACTTGTCTCTGAGTCTGAGCAGTAGTGCTCTTGTTTAACTGCACGGGGATTGACTTACAGGACAACTTGCATGGCTGATTAAATTAACTGCTGTGATATGTAAGCTGTGAGTGGCCATTGAAAGCCGCAGGTTTAGCCCTGAGTAAAATACTTAAACATTCCTTTTAGTGACAAATGAATTCCTTAAAGACCCATTCCAGTAAAAATCCAGTATTTAACCTTGTTAACATGTCCATATATGTTTTTTATATAAAACAAGATATATCATGAGCCAAATACGCAGTCAACACCATGACTGTGTATTTCCACCGTAGAATTGCAGTGAACCAATGACAGTCTCACAAAATTGGATTCAGACAGCCAGGGATTCATACGTCATATAACTATGGAACCAATCCACTCAACTTGCGAGGAAGGGGGCGACGTACAATCACTAACACTGTGTCAACAAAGCATATACAAATAAAAGATGCTTAATATACTAACTTTTCTGATATGTCTGGTAGTCGCTGATTTTGGTGCACAACAAACTCCTCATCTGAGTCTCGGTCTGACTGAGGCTCAAACTTGGCTGAGTCTCTCTGATGTTTCCTCTAACATTAACCATCTTGATATGTGTTGCTCTTTCACCAGTCACCGAAACCTTGTCAGCACAGACAGCGAGAGTTTGCATTAGCACAGCTACTACCACTGTGTCAGCCACTGCCAGTTACAAGCTAACAAAAACATAAACAATGCTTACAATTCTGAGAAGTCTTCTTGTCAAAGATTTTGGGGAGCAGTGAACTCAAAAACTCCAGAGTCTGGGTCTGAGTTGAAGCTCAAACATGGCTGAGTCTCTCCGATGTTTCCTCCACTAATTATATTGATACACACTGCTGTTTCACCTGTCAACCAAGCGCAGGCAGCAGTGGTGGGTGGGGCACAAGGCCTGATCCAGATTTTTCAATGAGGAAGTGAGTGTAGATCTGTTTCCAGCCCCAGTTTTATAGGAGTTTTCCCCCTTTTTTTTGTGGAAAAACCATGTTAAACAAACGTGTCATCATAACTTTAAAGCAAGAACACATCCTAAATTGGGTCTAATGTGTGTGATTTCCTCTGCACATCAGCTGTTTAATGATCCTGATTTACTATCTCTAACAAACCCTGCTACTTCCTGTGCCTTTTAGGGTCCAGGAAGTTAAAAGTTTAATGAAAGTCAACTAAAATGTTGTGTAATAAGGAGCTGGTGGGAGTGGGTGTCTTGTTCTTGGCTGACATTTGTGCTGAACTTGAGATTCCCCAGCACAGAAGTCAAGCACACTGCACATTCAGTCTATGTTAAGCGACAGAGTGCGGAGACCACTACAACAGAGAAGGTGGCAGTTTAACACAAGAGGCAATTTCCTTTCTCTGTAGCCTCTATATCTCCTCTCGCTCTATGCCTCGATATACATTGATGCATACATTAGTTTGGTATAAGGTGTTTTCTAAGTGATGCTCATTGTTGAAAATATTCAAAATTCAGGCTGCAGGATTTAATATACAGCTACATATATTTCTGTCGGATAACTATTTGGATTTGCGTTTTTTATACTTAGTAGTACAGCAATATAATAGTAAATTAAAACATCACACACAGATGGATTTCTGTTTCATTGAGAGCCTTGAAGAATATAAATGAGGATTTTTCCTCACCTAGGGGATAATTTACATATTGTTTATTAACCTTTTGATATTAAGCATCAGAAGGTGCATTGGGATGGAAACTTGGCTGGCATGTTTGTAATTTCCCATTTTCACAAGCAATAACACCACAAAATGTCACTGAAGCTATTAGCATGAAATTTGGATGACACAACCTAATTCAGCCTTTCTTCCTCGTCTACAAACCCCCAAGCTTCTTGTCACTCTAATAAGCAACTTTCTCCCCACTTTTAAACAAGCTTCCTGATCGTGTCAAACAGTTTAACACAGGTTTGGTAAATATGTTCTGTATTAAGAGTCATTTTCTTCAAAAAGCTAATATTATGACCTTAAACCACAAACCTTTTAATTTATTTCTTGGGTTCCCTTAAAGGAGCTACTTATATGTTTTGCTGTTGCTACATAGAAAATGTTAGCACTTACAGCTGTTTACTTACCAGTCTAGAAGAAATCTGGTAAAGTTGATTGCTCGCCAACAGCTGTCTCCAGCAGTGGAAAGCAACGCCAAGGTTAGCTCTTGTTTTGCTTTTATTTCTATCACTTCTTTTCTTCTACTGAAGATGGCATGCTAACTGGCTGGCTTCAGCCCAGCTGGCGTATCTCGTCACTTTCAGATTTCCGAGTCTGAAGTTTCCAGTTTCACCTGAAGAAGTAATGCTTCTCATATAAATAGAACAATAGCTGAAGCTCTTGGCAAGACTGGCAAATAAACAGCTGTTAATGCAATAGCAAAATTTTAAATGAACATACAGCCCCTTTAAAGTACGAGATTATACTCGCCTCCGCTCATTTTAATATAAATGTTTTGGTGACAGGATTTATTAACATAATTTTCACTGATGGTCATATTCTTGTAAAGATTTTTTTCATATCTTTTGATACTCTGTAAACTGCTCTGTGGCAAACTAAGACACGGTGGAACAATTTTGACTCTGTATCAAATGCAAATTAATAATGTATCGGAGTTGACTGATGTTCTGCATTTGATTCCAATTTCAAGTCAACAGAGGTCCTTCCTTTACATGTCATTTATAAATACTAAAATATAATGTAAAAATAACATAAATACCATATTAAATTGATGTAATGGAAAAGATTCTATCTTTATATTAGAGCAGCAGTAGTTGCAGGAAATTGTGATTTTGCTTCTGTCCTGACTGGTACTGTCCACTTCTTTAGGCCTGAACCAAAACATACGACATTGGTTTAACTGATTTCCTCCAGCAATGCCATAAAAACTGAAGTGACTCTTGGGAAATCATTAAATGAAGCATGAATTATATCTATCAGTGTGAGATCATATGGAAAACATCGCATCTACTGAGGCATAGTGCAGCTGCATGGACTCACAGCGCCATTAAATCTGGAGTTCAAGCAGCGGTGACTGTGGCTGGAGCAGAGACTCCACTACCCACTCCTACCACACACACAAACCAACCCACCACCATTTTTTTTTTATTAACAGCAAGAAATCATGATATCAGTGTCTGTGGGAAGTGTGAATGAATTAAATATGGTCTATTTACCATCAACCACATCATCCATCCATATGCAGCTGCTTATTCAGGTCATCTACCTCTCATTCCCGAGGTTCATCCTCAGCAGATATCAAACCATCCTGAACTATGCCTCAGTTTGGAGATGCATGCACGCCTTGATTAGAGTGAGGCCAGCCATCATACAGAGAAAACTCATTTCGGCCCATTGAACAACCATCAGGGGGGGTGATGGAGGTTGCACTGGCCAAACACATTTTCTGACTGTGACTGGTAAGAAGGTAATTTGTTTGTCATTATTAAAGATGGAAGAATATGTAGGTCACTGAAAAAGCGTTTAAACTGGAGTGGATGCAAAGTTGCATATACCATAACAGTTTGAAGTTAACATGTTGCTCTCCCCCGTGACCCCCTGATTGAATGGTCACAGACTGACCGGTAAAGAAACAGATCCAACAACTTAAATTGCACACGAACAAGATGAAAAGGTCAATTTAATCCAAAGTTAATTAGAAAAAAAAGTCTTGTTCTGTCACAAACCTCGAGTCTCTCTGTGGATAATCAGTATGCTGGGATGTAGTGTAAATGCTCTGCTAGAGGTTAACATTTAGGCCACCTTTTTATTTTTTATTTAGTGACAGGTACTTGTGTTTTCTTACCTATCTAAAAAATTTCCATAAATGAGGAGCACCATCTTGACCATTTCACTGTTCAGAATTCAAATGCAGGGAGAAAGCTTAGCATCTCCAGACAAAGCAAGAGCTCTACTCTAAGTAAAGCCTGGCTGACATGATTAAAAATGTCTGATCCACTTAATCTCAAAGTAAACACACAAAAACGCACAGAAATAAGCCAATGCACACACGAACGAGAGCATAGATAACCTTGGAGCCATCACACGCCCCTGTATCGTCTGCTCTGACTTGCGTCAAAAATGTGAGAACATCACATCAGTCGCTAAATTTGCTTCATTTTTTTCATATCTTTTCATGCCTAACTATGTTGTAATCATCTCTGGCAAATAACATTGCAACCTCTTAGTAACACATGTGTTGCTCTGCAGTTTTGACAGGTTTATATTCTGCAGTGGATTCAGTCACGGTTTCTGTGCTGCCTCTGTCAAGCTTTCTGTGAGCTGTAAGCAGGTGTGGATTAATATAGTGGGTCAGAAATGCAGCTCTGATGGGCTGTCAATTGACCCGACCTCCTTCTCAGCGTCTTATTCTTTTCCCCTCTTTGTTCCCCTGCCATACAATGCTGTTTCTCCAGGCTCATCTCACTGTTTTCCATCTTCTCCTCCCTCCCATGTCTGCCTCTCACTCTGCCTCCCCTCCCTCATACCTTGCTCTTTATCTCCTCGACCTCTCTTTCTCTCCTGTGTCTTCCCCTCATCCATTCCCCATTTTTCCTTCAATTTCTTTATGTCGCCTGTCTCCCCATACCCCCTTCCTCATGTCCTCTATCACTGCCTTCCCTGCTGCTTTACTCTGTTTCTGCCAGGTAACATGAAGTCTGCCCACTGGGAACATGATAAACAGGCTCCACTTCACTGGATACCAGCAGTCACGGTTCCATCTTCCTCCTTCCAGCTTGGGAATGCAGCCTTTTAAATCCTCTACAGCCCGGACAGACAGGGGGAAAGCCTCCTGGGTATCTACACTGGCATCTCTTACGCAGAACAAAGACATAAGTGATTAATCTCTAGACTTCCACCTGTCAACTACAGAGAACATTGTCTAGAATCCCTCACAGAGCAAAGAGCCTATTTAAAGTTTAATCGGTCACTTATTTACTGATCTTAAAGCCATCTCAATCAGATATTTCTTCACATGTATGATATGCAGATGACTCAATCATTGCTTGTTCAGGAGAGAGATCCCAGGTGTATGTATTAATGTCATAGTTGTGTAGTCTAATCTGTGTTTGAAATCTGTCTCTCTCTCTCTCTCTCTCTCTCTCTCTCTCTCTCTCTCTGTGTGTGTGTGTGTGTGTGTGTGTGTGTGTGTGCATGTGTATGTGTGTGTTTGTGTATGATTTGCTATTATCTCCTCAACATCTCGGGTGTTTAGAGGTTTGGTCTTCTCTCTCTCTTTTTTAAAATTTTATTTCTTGAAACACTAATGTGTGTTTTTCATCTTAATGACACACATCTTGAAGTTTAGGGTCAGCCTGTCATATGTTATGTAAAATGTTCATGGGTAGATTTTCATGAAATCTGTGTTTAGTAAGAAAAATCCAAACAGATGTGGAAACTGAGACAGAAAAAAACTAGTTAATTATTCAGTTTTACCATCCTTTGGTCTGGGATTGATGTGCACAACAGTTTGGGTAAACGTTTTATTACTTCACTATTTGCCTTTATTTTCTTGGCTTATTTACATCTGTATGATAGTGGGACTGATTGTGTTTCATGCTTTGGACCTATTTTTAGTGATTTATTTACAATCTCTGCACTAAACCAATAGAACTGAGGCCTGACCTATAAAAATAAAGCCGAAATTGTAATAAACCGCGATTCGCTTTAAGAAGTTTAGGATAATCATACAGACAGAAAATTTCTACACAGCTTGGCAAAGTATCAGTTCACTTGCATGTGATTTTTTTGTGAGTTGTTTTGTGTGTTTTAAATAACAAAACCATTCAACACTATTTACCTTTCAACACTATTTTAGTTCATTGTAAAGCACCAAAGGGAGGTTTATAGTAATCTGTGTCTCTGAAACTAGTTCAACATGTATATTGTTTATATCTTTCAGATGTTGACTTGAAGTATATAGCTCTATTATATATAGAGCTCTATTATATTCTATCAGGGGAAGTAGCAAATACTTATAAAATACTCATGCTTATCATGGACTGTAGGTCTCCACACCACAAAGTATGTAGTGTTTATAATATGCGTTGACAACAAGTATCCAGAGTCATTTTCCACTACTTGCCATTTGTATAGTCTGGGCATCTCAGAAGTTATTATTTACTAAACCAGATAAGACTTTTAATGCCCATATCATTGTTCCTGTGGGTTTTAGCCTTTTTACTACAGATGAAATACGCTCATCTTTATACAACTACTAATACTCTCAACAATCTCAATTTATGCATATCACAGGAGTCAGCTGTTAGACTTCAAAGTTGCATACTTGACAATCCATCACAATCACAATCTTGTCAGCATTCTTCCTCAAAGTCATTCTGTCATCATCAGTTTTTGCAGACTGACTGGCACCGGCAACCAACAATAATATAACAATGTCAAAATGTTCACTCGAAACCTTGTGTGTGTTTCAGGTTTCAAACAGCTGGCTTTTAACACCTGAAGTAAAATAAAATAACCCACTGGCTGCCTGGGTTGTGCAGAAAGAGGCTGTAATGGTATATATATGTAATGTCTTGAATGATGGTGGTCCTTTGAGTTTTAATCATCAGATATTAGCAAATAGCTTTGAGCAATGTCTGTAACCATCACTAGCCCATCGAGAGTGATGCATTTTTTGTAATCACACTCTGTATGTATGTGCA
This sequence comes from Trachinotus anak, assembly GCF_046630095.1. Taxonomy (NCBI): domain Eukaryota; kingdom Metazoa; phylum Chordata; class Actinopteri; order Carangiformes; family Carangidae; genus Trachinotus; species Trachinotus anak. The sequence goes on along the minus strand of NW_027273866.1, from coordinate 5,540,567 downwards.
TCATTAATCACCAGAACACTATGAACTCCAAAAGAAATCTACCATTTATTTCTGCCTGAATTATTTATGTATCTGCAGAGGCTGAACATACTTTTCCTTCTCACTGACTTCAGTTGTACTATTGTACTTTTGCCTCCTGAGGGGACAGTTAAATATGCTGCCCTCTGTTGGTGGTTTTGCAAACTGGGACGCACTGGAGCACAAGCACAAGAATAGAAAATATGGGATGTTTGTACAGACTTGACAGGTTTATAGAGCATTCATCTTCTAATATGAGCGGGAGTGTACACCCCCTTCATTATTTTGGATATTTTATACATTTATTTATTTAGTTAACTGTCAGACTGCTTTGTATCTGGTCACAGATGTTCACAAAAGGACTTTTTCCTTCACAGTGTCTCTGTGTAACCTCACTACTGATATCATTTGCTTACATTTTATTCTCCCTGTCTCTTTTTTTTTGTCTCTACAAATACAAATCTTTTCTACAAATGTAAAAACCTGAATTTCTTATGCAAAACCATTTTACAGGTTTACAAAGGTTGATTTACAACTACAAAATTTGGCATTATTTTTGAATATCACTTTACAAGTTCAATATATTTTTTACCCACATTTGAGCCCATAAAATATATTTTGATTTCTACTTTTGCAAACCTGTAAATGGATAAAAAATCTCCTGGTTCTTACTGGTTTTGCAGCTCAATTCCTGGCTCCTCCGAACCCAGGTTGCATCAGGTGTAAAACCTTTATGCCAAATCAGATATGTGGATGGTGATGTGCTGTGGTGACCCCTCACTGGAGCAGCCAAAAGACAACAACAACAACAGCAGCAGCAGATATGTTGCTGCCTGTGCTCACATTGACCATCCCGATGGTTATCCCTGAATACATGCTGCCAGAACTGACCTTTAGCATTTATTCTCCACACAGCAGTTTATATATGAGCTTCACACATTCAGTGGCATTAATCTAATGGCTACTACACTTGTGAAAACATCTTCATCACTTATGGAGGACTAAGAACATCCTCACATATGACCCCCAGTGCCAGGTCACACAGTTGATGTTGGCACAACCATTTAGACTCCACTCTGGCAATGGGACTTTCACTGCTGCAGGTCTAGTAGAGTGGATCACACTGATAATCAGCCCAGAGTGGATTTTCCTAAAGAGGAGTGTTACGACAAACATGACTAATATTAGACTGTTAGCCCACAGGCACTCATCTTTCTCGGCTCTCCAAGGGAAGGTTAAAAGCTGGGACCTCACTGGAAATGAATCACATAGGTTTTCGTATGTTGTACTGATATCTCTTGAGCTTTTCTCATGTCTACAAAGGCAGAAAGGAAATAACTACAGTAAAACAGAGAAAAAAAGTTTTCTGTCTGTGTAAACTATGTAACAAATAGGAAAGATGTAATGCCTTTATCTTTTAAACATGTTTAGGATAGTTAAGAACCAAGACCTAAAATATGCACATACTGCACAATATCACATATAATGACATATAATTAATTATAATTATAATTATAATCAGAATTATAAAATATCGTCATCAACAAACAAAAATGCCAAAAAAATTGCTATCAGTACATAGTTAAAGATTAAATGTAGCTCTATTTTGCCAGTGTCTGTCTGTCAAATGAATGAATTTGTAAATTGTGAATTTGCTAAACCACACTGGTTGGGTCATCAAAATGTATATGTTCAATTTCGGATTTCAGTATTTTTAGTTGTATCTTTAGTTTTAGCTTAAAGTTAGCTAAAACGAGACATAGCTGTGGAGCTAGCTTTCACTTGATGTTTCTATCCTGCTTTAACTCTCGAGTTGTCTGACGCTCCATAACAATTTTTCAAGCTCTTTTCACAGAAGCTATTCATTTCAATGGCATTTTTATATGGTGATAGGTCAGATTTATATCTGAAACTCAAATTAAACTGAAAAATATAGTGAGCCTACTGTGTTTTTTATTTGGCAGCTCAAATTTGTGTGGCTCTACTTCTGGGACACTTCTTTAATAATGGTGGTGCTGACAGTTAGACATTATGAAAAAGCTAATGTTACACGAACTGTATTGAGAATCAAAATGGACAATTATGTATGCGTAATACAACATATTCTGGATGCAGCGCATGCAGCGCATGCACACGCACACATACATAGCTTATTGTAATAGCCACAGATGACGGTTGCAACAGCAGAGGTGTCTTTTGCTGCGGCAGACTCTGCCAGCCGGAGACACCCCGGCTCTGTCCCTAATGAAATAACCCTTTCTGACAGATGGCAAGTACCACTTTCCCTCTGTTGCATAATTTAAACTGACCTCTCTAATTGGACAATGATTCAAGTCATCAGCCACTGGGGGAAGGTCAAACTTGTCTGAATAAAATCCTGGTTTAGACTGACAAGAATTTGTTTATCTTGGGAAAAATATCAAAGTGGCTCATAAATATGCAGTGCAGCTAAAAATACATTATTAATCTACAAGACTCTACAAAATTAGGCTGATTTTATGCATAAATGATGCTAAAAATCAATAACGAATTTGCATTAGTGTCAACTTATTTTAGATTTTAACTTAATAGTAACACTTAGGGCTGAATGTCAGATTTCCTCCTAATCCTCACTGTGAACTTAAAATCTTTAATTTAAGCTTGACCGTTACCTGATCTCTGACCCTGACCGTAATCCTGGTGGATTTGGGTCAGGGTCATAAACTGGAAGGGTCAGGTTTGATTATATAACATATGTAACGTGTACAAAAGCTCTCAACCCCACTCATATAGCAGTGGGATGCACCTGATACCTCCATTTTATTACCTCCATTTCGACTAAGATGAATGGCCAGATGATTTCTATTTTTTCTATCAGGCATTTTGGAAGCTACAGGTATCGTTTGAAGTGTTGTTGTAGGCCATTAGTGTCATATAATCTACCAACTGCAGAGGACATGCCCCAGTGATCAAAACAACTAAAATTAGATTATTTTATAAGAAGAAATCAACTGTAAAATTAATTTTCCAAACAGGTCAACAGGAACATATTGAGACTGTTCAGTGAAAAAAAATGTGCTAATTTGCTCAGTTGGTGCAGACAATAATTCTTCAACATAAGAGAAATGAAAACACATCAAAGGCTTTAAAAAGCATAAAGCTAGAGACACTCCCTCAAAGAGCACTGAGCAACCTCTCTCCTCTTCTGCATTTTAGTAAATTCTTGATGATCAATAAGGGTTAAAACTGCATTAATATGTGTGATGTGCAAGATACTGCTCACAGGTAATTATCATTTGACTGCAGTCGCCCTAGGTGCTACAGACCATTTTAGTGTCTTTCGTCTCATTGTTTTGATTTTATAGCCCACAACTTTACTGTTCTCTGTTCCCGCTCTCATTAGCATTGCTTCCATCTGAAGCTGGCAGCTGTTTCTCTACCTGCCCAGCACAAAACGGTACACGAACAAAGTTAGTGACTCCTCCGTGTGTGCCAAGACAAGTACGTAGGAAATTGTTTGCCAATATGTTAGCCATGACAACTTCTGTGCCCTAGTAGGCTTTAAAATGTGTCACTCTAAGGTGCAGCAATAATCATTAGTTCAAGGTTCAGATTACCGGGTTTGAAAACTGCCTGGATGGATTATGTTGCTCTTGAGCAGGCTTATTTACTGCAGCAAATTGTTAACAACCAGCAAGGGCGGATAATCCTCTTCACAGGAAGAGGTGATGGTGGAGACTAACAACATGGAGCCTTCCCTTCAACTCAGACATCACCCTCAGCACCCAAACCTGCAGAGAGATGAGAGGACATGTAAAGGAGCAGAATCCCTGGCGGAGACGATCTTGATCTTGCAAGTCAAAGTTGAAATGTCTTTGAATGCGACCAGAGAAGAAGAGGCTTATTCACAGTGCAACTGGAATTACTGAGCAACAAAAAGACACTTCAGGAAGTACTGTTGGGTTCATTTGTCCCCCAGCTTGCAAGTAACAGGGCAAAAAAAAGAGGAGCTAGATCAAACAGCTGCCTCTCCTGCAGCCATCGCACAGGAGAAAGGAAGGGTTAAAAGTGAACACTGCTCTTTACAGTCAGAAGAGAGGCCTTAAAGGCTGAACTTAGCTGTGCAGCTACAGTAAGAATGGGGCACATTGTTTGACTGGTTGCTGAGTGTACCATTCAGAACAACACTGCAATCCTGACCTCAATTGACACCAAAAACCACCGGCGTACCCAGGAAGGAGGAATCTTGACTGAGAGAAAAAAGAGGAACCTTAGGCAGTGGGACGGTGACACGGAGAGGCAGACAGGGACACACGAAGAGGCTGGGTGTCAGTGATAAACTTGGAGCGACTGTGGGGATCGGTTATCTGGTATGGGCTGGTTGGCAGATCCCCAAGTTTGTTCAGCTGACAGATGAGGGTCCAGAAGGTGGCTAACAGGATGAGGCTGGGTGGCCACGTGGCCCCGCAGGGATTACAAGCAGCAAGAAGAAGGTAAAGAGATTAGACTCAAAACGGAGCCTGCTTTTTTAACCTCATCACTGTTGTCACACTGACAGCGTAGAAGGAAACTCCTGAGCCAAACTTCCATCCGTTCCCCATCTCTCCTTCCTCTACCTCTCCTCCCTCCCTTGCTCCCTCTGCTCATCCATCCATGCAGCCACTGCTGTTGTCTACAGGGATCCAACAGCATCCAGGAACTAACTGCTGCTGAGGAACTGAGCTGGAGCACGGAGACAGGAGTGGACTGGACTCCCTCCCCTGGTGCACTCTGCTAATGGACCCGAGATAGAGAGGTTCTGGATCTTATTGTTGTGTGCAACAGTCTCTTTACAAATGACAACTTTGGGCTTGAAAACCACATAAATTAGCCCATCATGCTTTTGAAGTCAGGACTATTCCTCACTTTGTGTCTGTTTACCCTCCAAGCAAGTCAAATCAAAGGTAAGAATCCAGGCTGGGATCCTAGTTATTGCTTTTCTACTGCAAATGGAGAACAAGATACTGTTTGTTTCCATGCAGCAGAATTCAGTAGTTACAACAATCTAACTCTGAGATAGTATTTTCTGTCAATAAAATAGTGAATCAATAATGTATCTCGCCTCTTTTACACAACTGGATCATAAAGAAAATTGGAAAAGTAAGAACAAAGGGCACGGTCCACATTACTTTCAGTTTAGTCGATGAGAAATTCCTTGATGTAAAGATCTTTCCTCCAGGTTTTCTATCAGTGAGGCTCTTCTGCATGACAGGAGACTTAAAGAGCTGATGAGTCACTTCAAGGACAACTGGGTTTTCCAGTTAGAAGTATGTGTGTGTGACTTTGCAGCTGAAATAACTCTGCAAACTAAAAAATGCTAGCTCATTCTCAAACATTGATTTTTAGAAAATGTCAAGCAGCTGACGAGCCACTTTTAAGGTCATGAATATTCACTGTGAATTTAACAGGCAGTGGCATATAATAGATGTTCACTGAGAGAGATAGCATCGTTTCACCAGTGATAACATTTGCGTCCGCACTGGTTGTCTTGTTCAGCGTGATGTGCCCGGGTGAGCTCATTATCCTGAAGGGAACAAAAGCCATTCTGTTTGCGGTGTCGCAGGACGCTAATCTTTTCTGGCTTGTAATTCTGCTGTGAGGCCTTTCTGTGGCTGCTCTGGGCATTAAGGCCCGCTCTAACACTCCCTCCTCTCACTCAGGCCCCCGTGTCTGAGCATGTGCAAGTCAGTCTTCAAGCTTCCCAAAAACCCATTCAAATATTGTCTTGGTGGTGTGATTCTCAATGAAAACACACATGACTTGGCTAAACTTCAGTCCACTGTCTGACCTGCTGGAATGTTTGGAAAAGGAAGGTTTTATTGGTGAATGGGTCTGCCTGGCAGACACTAAACAGGGGGCATATTTGCCCAAATTGCTTCAATGCCCACACATTCTTTGCATGTCCTTGGTGTTGAGCCAAATTTGGATCTGGGGGAAACAATATTGTTCATTGTAGAGGTTATTATTTATGTATAATACAGAGATTAATACAGTTTTTTCATCTTTGGTTTTCTTTCCTCAAGCAATTCATCAGTGAATGCCTGTGTTTTGAACAAGTTTTAATCCTTTAGTAAAGGCTACCGGCACAGCAGCATGGTAGTTCAGTTATGCTATGCAAGCATACAGGAGGTGGATACAAGGTCAGGAACACACACCTGTATACAGTATAATGCAACACAGTCACCACAGCATATTATGACCTCAAATGTTGTTGTTGGGTTGAACAAACATGGCTCAACAAAACAGAACATTACGAGAATGTATAGTCTACATGAAGTCAACACAAAAATGTGCCATTGTGACAAAACAAATCAACACACAAATCATAACAATTTGCAATCGCAATATGAAGATACAGTGTGTGAAAGCTACATGGTGTTTCCATTGCAACACTAACATCGTACAATGACAAACACAGTCTCTGAGAGAATAAATCAGTGTGAAACTATATGATTAAAACTGCCCATTACACAACTGTTCTTATTGTTTTCTAATGTAAAATTAACCAACTAAATAGTAAATATCTTAAAATAGTAAAAAAAAAAAAAAAAAAAAAAAGCCCACTTCTATCTCTCAGACGCAAAGGCAACTTTTTCAGATTGCTAGTTTTATTTGATCAACAGTCCAAACCCCAAAGAAATCCAGTCTACAAAAATATAAAACAAATGACAAAAATAAAAAGCAGAAAACAAATCTTCATATTTGCAAGAACTAGCCTTTTTCAATCAACTAATCAATTGTTACTATCATTTTATCATCACTTTACATCAGTGTAATCAAAACTAACATAAAAACAAATGCCATCATTTTCAATTTCACTTCTATACGATAAGTCGCTTCAGTTTAGTTAAAGTCCAGGAGTGTTTTAAAGCAAAATACAATGCTGTTTTGTAATAATATGTGGCAAGTTCTGTTTGCAAGTTTGTTCTTGTTTTGCATCGCACGAGCTTGTACAGGTGTTTGTGATATTGCAAATACTAATACATACACTTGGCTGGCAGCATGCTCTCTTTTGACATCCCCCTTGACTTTTGCTGTGTTATTTGGTCTCTTGTGGTTCAGTTTTGGTCCCCACAGTGTTGCTGTTACCTGCTAAAGATCAGGCCCTCTTGTTTACTTCCTGCTAAAAGCTCCGTGTCTGATGCCAATGTAGCAGTGATTATATTATTTACAATCACTTGCTTTTTATTTTTTCATAACCTTCATTCTGTTCCCTAATCCAGGGGAGGCACAGTTTGTTGACCTCCAGTCTGTGTTTTGAGGTTCATAAATCCTGGCTTATTGTCTTAAGAAGCCCTCTGAGGTTTGCCACCTGGCATCACAATGAGTGCCTTTCTTCTAAAATAGCTTTATTCAATGGGGTGACTGTGCTAGAGAGAGTTGACTGGCTTGTGTAATGGTGCAGAATTACCTTCCCGTAATACCTCACCAGGGGGGCTGAGCTTGTTTTCTTTACCAAGGTGATCAGAAAATTGGGGCAGTTCTCTTCATCATGTGTGCAGCATCTCAGTGAAATAATGTATGGAAACAGGCCTGTGTGTGTGTTTGTGTTATTGTTTGAATGTGCTCGTATCACAGGATTGTTTTACAGTAACTGCTAAAATCAGCTGGGTTATCACCTGTGCATCATTTTAATCTCTTTAAGGGTTGTTTGTGCAGACACATCCATTTTCAGCTGTAATCCACATGCGCGCATTTCTACACATTCACACCTGGATGCTTCCCAGTACAAATTTATCCCTACACTGTTGGCCACTGAGCAGCTTCAGTGAGGCCAGGTCAAGTCGAGTCGCCTCAGGTTGTCTCAGTAACCATTCCTTAGGGAGAAGAGAGTGTTACTCATTCACTTTCTCTCACATCTGTGCACTTTCCCTACACTCAGAATGACATCCTTTCAAGTATAAACCAGCACGTCCAAGCTTCAGACCCCAGATGCTTTTACACTGCAGTGAGCTGAAAAGCTCAAATAACTCATCGCACCATAACAGGATACAAAACACACACACACACACACACACACACACACACACACACAGGATTTCTTTGTGTTATATGATCCCAGAATAGGGACAGGCACCCTCCATGCAAATATACTTTTCACTGCAAAGCCAATTGCTATTTATAATGCAGTGGCAGAGAGAGCAGCAGTGCCCTTACAGTAAGAGGGCTAGGCAGATGCAATGAGGTAACATGTTGGATTAAGTATCTGTCAAATCAAATACTCCTGAGTAGTAGCTTGTGTCACCTGTCTGATTCCTGGACACACTCTGCAAGAGTTACGAAGATGCACTCTGACACTTGCTTTGTTCATGTGATGGACATTGAAAAGTCAATTTTAGGTTGCATAAGCAGAACTTTAGGCAGCATCCAAGATTTGTGTGTTCGCATTATGCATTGAAACTGTGAAGTTGTTCATATTGCAATGGCCAAAAAAACTCCACCATTAAACTTAATTGAAGTTCAGGATGTCACTAACCTCTGTGCAGTTACTACAAAGAGTGCAGGTTTGGCTTTGTGATGTCACCCACTGGCTGCTCTGTACCAGTAAGTGAGAAATCTCACACTTACATGATATCCCATAAAATTTCAGCTACTTATCACAAAGTGCTCAGATGTTTCATGTTTGGTTATATTTCATTGTCTGTATACTGAAAAAAGAAAAAAAAGAAATCACCCACATTATTATAATTCCTCTTAAACCTCTAACTTCATTGAATGCTCTTGCAGACCTTCATGACCACGGGTTTTCTGGACTCAGGGATGTGAAATACAGACGCTTTCTGGAAGCTTCTAGACCAATCAGACACACTACAAATGTCAGAGCAGAGCAGGACGGACATCGGACGAAGAGGTCAGCTGTGTTCACCACAGGGGTCAAAGTGTGTCCCCAGGAGACGATGAAAGCTGTCATCGGCAGCCATCGGGCCTATTACAAGCTCAGAGGTAAAGGACATGTCTAACAGAGATGTCTTAGCAGTTGAATAAGTAGCTGCTTGCTTCTGTTGTAACTTTTAATTTCAAAGGATAAAAATTCAGTCCTCACAAATATGATTCTCTAAATTGCATGTAGATATTTGTTTTTGTTGTTTAGAGCCTGGTGACATGATACCACTGGATGATGCACGAAAGCTGTTTACTGCTGAGTTTAGGCAAACACACAGAGAAACACCTGATAGAATGAAGTTATGTGCAAATATCTTTTGTCCAAGACAGTTGGATTGTGGATGTTTTACGAGGCTGAGACTGACACCTTGGGTGTTATAACTGGTTGGTAATACATACGACAGCTGCTGTGGCGTATGACTTTAAAATTAGGCTGATTAATTTGGTGTGTTGGAGGTAATGGCTTTGCTCCAGGAATGAGTTTGTCAGAGAATAAATTTCCCACAGGCATCAAGGTATTGGACAATACGGAGCTTGTTTCCCCCACAGAGGCTTACAAAACATATTGTAGCTTCAGGGGGTCTTTGTGCTTATGATTTCAATATTCACAAAAATGCCATGAACATTCAACGGTTTTTTAAACATACAGTTTGACATTTACCAAAACAGGCTTTCCTACTATTTTGTGCTGTCCCAGTTGTATCATATTAAATCCATGTATTTTGTGGTTTATTGTAACATTACGGCACAGTAGACTGTTATGTGCTGTGCATTCATATCTAAAGCTGCACTGAAATGTTTCTCTGAAGGAAATTAAAAGCTTATATCTTATAGATAAATTGCTAAATTGCATGAAAATCCCCACATGCAGAGATGCCAAGATCAATACCAACAATCCTATCTGTGATTTCTTTCTTTATTTCTCCATGCTCTACTCTCTGGCCTTTCTGTCCTTGTTGGCAATATATGAAATACTATGTCTAGCCATCCTTTATTTGGCCTATATTCATACTTATCTGTGAGTGTGACTTATTTCATCTGATATTTTCTCAGAAAAGTCAAAACAGGACATCCATAAATTCATGTGATTTATCTTCAGTTTGTCAGGAAGCCATCTGGGAAGCGTTTCGGATCTTCTTGGACAGGGTCCCAAACTCGGAGGAGTACCGAGAGTGGGTTTACACCTGCCAACATGAAAACCTCTGCATGGACGACCTGGCCCAGAACTTCAGCAGCTCTCAAGAACATCTGGAGATGGTGGCCAGAGTGAGTGCAGCACAAACACAGTTATGGCAATATTTTCTCACTGCATGTCTATTTCGTTGTCAGTCTCCAGTGAAAATTTGTGGTAGTCAATATCTTGTTTCTTATTTCCAGAGAGTGGCTGAGCAGAGTGAAAGTGAAGGGTAGGTGCAAACATCCCTCTTAAACTTTGCGTTAAATGTAAGTTTCCTGTTTGCGTTTGCAGTCATTTCTGTAGGAGTACAAAAAGTGCTAAACGACTATTAAATAACTGCTAAATATTTATCAGTGGACACTGGTGGTGGTGATGGTGAATGGAGCTTGATGGTAACATCTTCATGAGAGGGACACTCCTCATCGGATGGTTTTATTGGAGATGGTCAGGCATCCACAGTTGAGGTGGTGAAGGGGTGGGCTGGTGCTGAAATGACAGTTTCATGACAGCAGAGCGAGAGAGAGAATGCTTTTAAAGTTTGACAGCTTACAAGTGGTTGGCTAAAGGCCAGTGTACCAGGCTGTGATTGGCTGAAGATGAGAATGAGTTGAAGAGGTTAAAGATAGCAGGAAACAGTGCCTGTGACTTACAAGGTGTGCGCAACGAGATATTCTTCCTGACTGAACACACTGACCTTCACTAAATACTGAAGCATAATGCATTCATTTGAGGGGAAAAAAAGCAGAATTTTTCTCTTTTTTTTTCTCATCAAAACTTTTTTCAGAATTCGGACAGAATAATCTTGTTAATTCAGAAAAAGTTTTTTTTTGTTTGTTTGTTTTTTTGTTAATGTGATGTAAATGCATTACGCTTCCATAGCTTCATTTAAAACCTAAAGATTCTTGTTTGACACAAATTTAGTGCGAAAATATTCATAGTTGAATAAATTCCTAAAGTGTATGTTGCTTTTTTCCAGATTTGCCACTGGAACCCCAGAGCCAGGAAGAGAATGTGAGTTGGACACGAATGTATTAATATTGCTCAGTGAAAGCAACTACATTACTTTATGAGCTTAATTGTTGTCAATTAATTTGTGTAATAGCATGATAAATTAACTGCTGAGTTGCTGTTTTGTCTCAGGCACCTGGACACCCCCTCTCATTTTGCTTCCAACCGAGGCTGATGTGGTGAGATAGTCCACACCTTTGACCTTGTTTTTCAGAATCACATGCTTCTGTGCTAAATCTCTACTACCTGGACCACAATATCTCACTTCACTTGTAACAATGTATTGCGGACGTTTGTTTGCCAGATCAAAGAGGATCCCAATATGATAAAAGAGAACTACGAGGAGTACATTGTTGAGTTCAGTGTCACCATCGCGGACCCAACGTACAGCGAGCTCCTCGGTGATCCTGAAGCTCCACATTACAACGACATCACGCAAGAGCTCACAACCAAGGTGAGAGTCAAGTGTTGAGTTTACAGAACCACAGCAGATGTTAAGGCTTCTCTGATCCGTCTGCTTCACCTTTCTCCAAACACAGAGCACACCTTGACACATGTGCTTTGTTTTTGAAAACTTTTAAAATGATAATGAAACTTTAGGAAAAGAACAGGCGATCTCTATTGTGGTTAAAATGTGTGTGCTATTAAACTTCATTTCACACAGCAGCTGTTTGGCCACCTATTACCCGTTTCCCGACAAAACATCGTCTGTCTTGTTCTATATTCCTCTCACCTTATTTTCTCCTTCAAAACAAAACCATTCCTTCACTTTCATTATGCAAGTTATCTTACAGTGAGCTCAATGTGACTGCAAGCTTCTGTGGTGCTGTATTCTCAGGTGTAAAACTCACCCTGATTGATTTAACAGCTTTAAAGTTGCAACCACGGGACTTAAGATAAGACTTCTAAATGACCACAAGCCTGGAATAGTAAGATCTAATCATGCATAATCTCTGAGTAAGAGGGCATTGACTGAGACTCTGACCACAGCTCTTAAGAATGACTTCTGATGGTGAAAAGCCATGTGTATCATTTCTTTTAATGGAAATGTTTGTTGGCCTTCAGAAAGGCCATAAGTGTATGTACCATCAGACTCAAGTGTGTTTGAAGAAATTCAAACAGTGTGCGCAAACTCTACTAAGGCTCATTCTTAAAACTTAAAAAAAAGCTTGCAAACATAATGGAAGTGCTTGCGTTATTTTACAGCAGCTTCTTTTGCTGATGCTGGATCAAAAAACAAGAGTGGATGCATCTGCATATGGCTGACATGGCTACTACCAGTTCTTCATATTACTTGCATCTTTTTTCCCGTTGCCACTTTGCAAGCCACTAATTCCTCCTGTCATGTCAGAGCCTGCTGTTCGTCCCCTATCCCGCAGTTGTCCCCAGTGTTTCCCAACTCACCTGATTCCCACACCTATATGTACACCTGTTTCTAATCCTCTCATCACATCACCAACCTTCCTCCTCTTTGTTTCCTTTGTTTTCTTCCTCCACATTGGCTCTCCTGGACTCGCCTGCAGGCCTTGCCACTTTTGCTTTATTTTCCTGTTTGAATTAATGACGTACTAAACGTGTGGACCAAAAACAGCAAATGCAAATGTACTGTTGTCTTTATTGGCCACTCCTTTACTCTCCAATGACAAATTTCCAAAACGTCAACTTTTTATGTAATAAGAAAATCAGCCATGCAGTAAGGTTTTTTTTAATATTTAATTGGTTTTTAGAGGATTTTCAAGATTTGGAATTTTTTAAAACCCATAAGGGAACATTGCTCCTTCAGCTTATAAAATCACCTAGCTACCTATGCCTATTTTCAGTCTCTCTTGTTTTTCTTTGTATAGATGCTTCATGTGTTTGAAAAAGTTCCAGGATTCAAAGAGATTCGTATACTGGGATTTCGGTGAGTTTCACTGATTAAAAATTTGGAACTATAATTTTGTTTTGTAATTATGATTGATTTTGACAAACCACCACAAGTAAATAAGACTCAGAACATAAAATGTTCATATTTCTCCCCTGACACGGCTTTTATTGAGGCATTTTATTTCTCTAGAGAAACTATGACATTCCCCAGATTATTCTCTTTTGGCATGTGACTCAGCCATGTCTGCCTTAGACATATCAGTGAGGTCTGTCTGCTTTGAGGCATTCTGACATGATCTGTCGTGTTGATCAGCTCGGAGGATGTGTCTGTGCGCTACGCTGTGGTCTTTAATGGAGAAACAGAGCTCAGTGATGATCCTGAGGGTCTTGAGGAGCCTGAGACGGAGACAAATGAGGATGTAAATGCTCCTAAACTGAAGCACATTATTGTAAAGGCCTTAAAACAGGAACCATCACTACCACTGGACATACAGACACTCAGCTTTGAGGCTGGTAAGCATATTATCATACTCATTTATCTAAAAAGAATAATAGGGTAGTGGATTGTAGCTGTATAAATGTTCCAACTTTTCCATTTCAGTGACCACAATTTATCCAGTTGCTGAGCTCGGCATGAACCCTGTTGATAGTATAGTATCTGAGGATGACACCACAGAGGACAGCACTCCCACTCAAAGTTTCTTCCCCACAGTGGCAGTGATAGAAAACTCTCTAGAAGCTTCTACAGCCACACCAGAAACACACACCTTTGTGCCTTTCATCACAACCATCCTCCCAGAAGCTACTTCTTCAGTCTTTGTTGAGACTCCTTCGATGGCAGCAATAGAAGAGGAGTCCACAGAAGATCCTGCTGAAGAGGTTGGTGACATAACTCCAGACACAATACTGGAAGCTGCCACACAGAAGGAAGAGGAGGAAGCAGAGCCGGAGGTGGAGGAAATGCCACCAATGGAACAAGATGACAGAGGTGAGGTTAAACCTGAAGAACAGGAGACGGACGATAAGTCGTCTTCAGGTGAAATCTTGCCTTTAAAGCAGGGTCTTAAATTTCAATCAGGAGAGACACGTTCAAGAATACAAAGCTTTATTGATCAACAAAAATTAGATAGTGGTGTGAAATCCATTTAGAGCTTCTGACGGATCACAGGAAAAACCTCAAAACTGAACACCAACTTCACCACGCTTTGCCGTCATTGTCTGGTTTCTGAGTTTTGATTCTGCTGATGGGGGGGTGGGGGTGGGGTGTAAGGTAAATGCTGCTAAGAGCACAAGACACAAAACACTGGTGCAGCCAAGCCAAACGAAGAAGCAGAAGCAAATTTTAAGCTTGCTTGATTGGATGATACCAAACAAGGGGTGTAATTACAAAATGTCAAAGTTAATTAGACATTTGCAGTAGAAAGGAGAAGAGAAAGTAACTTATCAGAGGAGGGTATGAAAGAACAGAAAGGAAATTAGTCTTACTAATTGAACTTCATTTCATTACATTACCATTGAATAACATTTTATTTGATTAGAACTGACCCACATTTACTGGGTGGTGAGAAAAATATTTTTCACAAAGTCAAAGTTTTCTGGAGGTGCTAAAATGCCAACTAGTTTCCAGGTTTTAGGACTAATTCCTGCAGCACTCTGTTCATCAAGGAAAAATTACAGCAGATAACTTTTGTGTCTGTTTGTGTGTGAATTGAACAAAAAAACAAGATATAACGTGCTAATTAGTTGGATTTAGAGGTGCTGGAAGGTGGATTTTATAATGACTTCCCTGCTTATAAAAACCTCTTCCATGATATGTTTTATTTTACAAGAACCTAATCCAGCTGATGGGGTCAGTGAAGAACATCCAGAGCCACAGAATGAGGGCCTTCCCCTGGCAACTTCCGACTCCCTACCTGAGGAAGTGATGAGTGATAAACCTGGTGAAGTTAACCTTGATGTACCAGAGTCCACAAGTCCTACAGTTACGGAGATAACTGTCATCGAAGCCTCAGTCCCAGTCTCCGCACCATCATCTCATGAGGATGCAATCCAAGGCATTGAACCAGAAACGGATGTGGAGCCTTTGCCATCTCCTGTAGAGAGCAGCGAAGCCCCTGAAGACGGAGATAAGTCTAGTGGAGGGCACAGTGGAATAACCGCGGTCTCAACAGACCTTCCTGCTGAGAACTCAAACATTCAAGAGGACCTGGGGCCGAGTCAGAATGGGACGGAGGCAGAGTTGACAGAGCCAATGGAGGAAGAGAACGGTAGTGGATTTCCTTCAGAGTCTGATGAACGCCCGTACGAATCCACAGCTGCACCAGCCATGAGACAAGCCAGCACCCCTCTGATGACCGCAGTAGACAAGAACAAAGAGTTAGTGGTTTTCTTTAGCTTGAGGGTCACTAACATGATGTTTTCTGATGACCTATTCAACAAGAGCTCCCCGGAGTATAAATCACTGGAGAATACCTTTCTTGAACTGGTAGGTACACAAGCTTTTGTGCTGGATATCATGCTTCTCCATGCTTCATTCTCATACTTGCTTTTATAGCCCAAGCAGAAATGTTTGATAAAAGTACATTTGTGCAATATTTACCGTTCAACTTTGGTTTTACATGATATTATAGCAAATGCAAGGACGTTTTAGAATAGCCCCAAGTTGGTGCTTAATCTGCATCTTGTTGTCCTGCACAAGTGAGGATGTGCCTTATCCTCACAGCTGTTTGTTAATCCTAAAATAACAGTAAATTATAATAAATTTATATTTTTTCATTAATAAATTTTATTTTTTTAAATTGTTGTAAAGTGTGATAAGGCTTTAACCAGTCGCCAAATTGTTGATCAATTCTGCAAATGCTTTAATATCAGAGGAGCCATTGTGTCAATAGTATAATGAAAAAACTAAATTATTCTGTTTCACTTAGACACAGCACTCTGGGTCCAGAAACTCGCCAAACCCTGGAGCTTCCAGTAAATCTGGGCCTAAAAAACAGACGACTTTAGCCTCCATACCGGTATTTTTTTTTTTTCCATATTGGAACTGCATCTCCAATGCCTCAGAGAGAGCATGACCTTTCTATTTCCTAACTAACCTTTCTGAAATGCAGTATCGAACAATCTAAAAGCACCTAACATTTCTAACCTTTCTAAAATACTCAGTTTTAGTTTTCAGCTTTGCTTTTGTCCTTACATTAGATATTAGGACCTTTCTCGTGCAGTTGCTTTTTGTGGTTTTGAGTGAGGTGGGTTCTAATATTGTTATAATTGTTTGTGTTTTGCCTTAATTCTTTGAATTGTGCTAAAGTTTTGGCTGTTTTTCATTGCTTAAATCTAAAACATTCAAAAATACTCCTAAATGAATAGTTCACCATTTTGTAAAATCTGCTTATTCTCTTTCTTCCATACAGTTTAGGTGAAGTGAATTTTTTGCACTCCATTATGTGCAAATTTGAACCTGGATTGTTTGTGCACAAGGTATTTATTCACCTCAGACAGCTAATGCACCATCTACAAACAATACCTGTATGCAAACTAGCAAACAACAGTGCATGCTGTGGGTGTGTACTATACTGTGTGTGCCTGTTTTGGTGGCCAGCTGCCAGGTTAGCTTAACATAAGGATTGAAAACCAGGGAGAACTAACCTGGCTCTGTCCAAAAGTTAACTTTGCATGTTGTACAGGTTAATCAATATAGTATATTTAGCTGTTTCTCCTGGTTTCCAGTCTCTTTACCTTGCTTAGCTTTAGTAGCCTCATATTTGGCTAATAGATATGAGAGGGTTATCAGTCTTCTTATTTAACTAATAAGTGGATTCCCTAAAATGTTGAACTATTTCATTTTTAAAGATTAACATTGTGAGAAAAACCATTGTCATTTCTTTGTACCAGACAAGCTCTCTGGTGTGATTATACTAAAAAGTTGCTGCTTGTTGAAACTGCTTTGTATATTAATATAGAATGCACTGATTATTATCCATCTGTCTTTGTTTGGCTGAATTTTTGTGTACATGTATGCAGCTTTTTCTCCTTGAAAATGAGAAGTGAAGTAGTGAAAAATCCAAGTGTAGTTTGGTAAGTGAGTTTCTTGCCAACAAGATCCAGAATTTGTTTTTGTAGGCTACATGTTGCCGATATGTTTGTGTTACAACACTGACCAGTGTGTTTGTGCATGTTTGAAGCCTTAAAGATAAACTTTCACAGTGTATGAGTGAGCTAATTAATGCAGACATCTGTATGCCGCATATTAGGAAAGTCACACAGGTTTATGCATTTTCATCTTCCTAGAGCTGTATTGCTTTATATATGGTAGAGAGTAAACTAGCCCTGGGTAGTCTGAATCATGGGACCTAGGTCTGCCTTAGTCATTGGTTTGTTACTTGTGTTAAGAAGCTTTAAGTAATTCTGGTTGGTTCCAGCACCACACACATTGAGCTATTAATGGTTCCAATCTGCTTAGTGCGACATCAGTCGGGTTTGTGCAGACATCTGTATGCATGTTGCAGCAGTGTTTCTGTATGGGTTACCTGCTATTATAGACATACTGTATGTATGTACATGTTCTACCGCAGGCAACAAGGCAATTGAATAAAATGGATCACTGATTGGTTGAGGTCACTTTGTTGTGGAACATTTGTGTAAATGAAATGTATATATTTAAAATGAATGCTGAAGTGTTTAAAATTTGCATTAGTGGTTGATGACCAGGTGAGAACTGCATGTCTTTAAAACTGCACCTATTAGATTAAATCAAAGAAAGAAGCATCATTTGACATCCCTGTTTAATCTCAAGGCTAAAGTTGACAGGTTGACAGAGAGGACAAAATTTAAGGCTTGTACAGAGGTGCCCTGCACTCAGAGATTAGGTGAATGCCTGAGCCTCAAACTGAGGAGGTTCACTGATATAAATTGTATTGTCTGTTTGATGCAATGCCAGGGAGCAGAGGGAATGTGAGCTACCGGGCAAGGTGGTCTTATAGTTTTCTGAGTGCTATACCTTCAAGGTTAAGATGAATGGTTAGTAATGTTTCGTATTTTGATTCTCTCTCAGTAGATGTTCACTTATTCATTGTAGTAGTGTACATGAATGTGAAAAGATGTAGGTTTTATGATTGGTGCCATGAACTGGATCTGTTTTGATTTTATATTCTTAAACAGAATGGGTCATTTCCATAAAGAGATCCCCTCTCCTGTCAATTAACTTTTTAGAACAATTTATACCAGATGTAGAGAAAATCTATGTATTCACTGGATCAGAGAATACAATGTGAGGAGGTAGGGATACATAGACAGAAATGACAGAGCCTACACAGATATGTATGATGTGCAAAAATACAAAGCGATAGCAATTAATACTCCATCTCCAATCTTTAATGGTTGCCCAAACCGTGGTTTCTGCAGTTCTCCTAATTAATCAATGTATTTAGCTTCCTGTCAAAACTAATGTGATCAGCCATTTGAACTGGTAAGTATTTTACCATATACTTTCTATTGTCAGTAACCCATTACGATATCTTCGTTTAAATGGGCTATTTAGTAGAGAAGGGACACTTTGAAACAAATATTTCAAACTGGTCCAACTTGGTTTATAAATCACTGAAAAATAGCAGGAACAATAATGAAGAGATGTCAGTGCATTACGCAGCCCATTTAAATGGACATAATGAAACATGCAATGTTTCGCTGGATAATGGACACCTTTATGATACTGTAGCTTTCAGCTCCCCTGTTTTCCTTTGCCACACTCCTCCATTACTCCTGTACCTACTGGTTTGTGAAGCAACCAATAAATTTGGACATGGAGGTTCAGAATGAATTAATTTGCTCCAGTAAATCAGAAACATTTTCATGGCAGCCTAATATTCCTTGTGACTTTTCATTTTTTGACTTCAGAGAAGGGATGTTTCACTGCACTTCCCAAAACAAGAACCAGTAGATACAAGTGTAACCTCTGAGAAGCAAATGTGATTGTGTCAAAGTATGAAGTTCTGGCTGTGTTTGTTCCAAGCTGTACATTTCTTTACAAAAGTCTAGTGTATATAAGTGGCAAAGGAGCAGCCTAGCTACTGTTCCTTAGTCCACAGTATAGACTGCACTGAGGGTTGTTGTGAAAGGACTTGGCTTTGACCTTGTGTGGAAGGCACCAGAGCTACAGATTGGTATCTAATCTACAGTGTACATGTATAATTTGACAGTCTGCATTGAGACAAATGGATGACCAAACAGCAAGTTGCGTGTCCAGTTGTACTGCACTCTGTTTTCCATTAGTTCTGGATGTTGGACAATCTCGTACTTTTCTCTGAGACTATTAGCTATAGGGACCTAGCCCTCAGTAAAGTGTCTGCCAGTGATAAGTGAAGTAACCCGATCAGAGCAGAGCTCCTTAAGGCCTCTTATCTCCCGCTCGACAGCCAGGCCAGCTAAAGCATCGTAATCTCCCCCTCTCACACTGCGGTGGTTTGATGTTTGCCTCATCTGTAGTGAACATGAATTGGTTTGGGAGGAGAGCAGTTCGGATCGATGAACATTGATGCAGGTCCATTACTTGGGCTGGTTGACTTCCTCCCCGTCTAAATATCATCACCATCATCAGTCCAAGTCCACAGTCCTAATAGATTGGTTCCTCAGTTATCTGAGCTGCAAGTCTACAATGTTGAGAATTATGAGATGTGAGTCTTACATGACTGCTTAGATGTGTTTTTACTCAACGGATCTTTTTTAAAGTAGTTGTTGGTGATGCTGTGTCATAAATTGCACTACAAAGACAAAAAGCAATAAGGACACAGAGTTAAGTTGAGAAAAAAGCGTTTGAAGTTTCTTAGCTAAACTGTGCAACAGATATAAAATTAACATTATATTAATAATTAATATTAATTAATATTATATAATTGTATTCATAAGATGAATATATGATTAAAAGGTGGTGGTAGCGTAACCACATGAAACCATGCTAATTTCAGGGGCAGTCCATGCTACTCTACTAAGCTAGGCTAATTAACTTTTAGCAGGTCTAAAATATCTATTTTCTTTCATAATAATTAGATTTTGCTTGTGCTTTATTTATATGGTTTAACAAACTCAGTTACTAATGTTATGTAATTCATTGATGTTAATAAATCACAGGAAACGGGTAGGAAATGGAGGGTAAATTGTCTTTAGTTAAGGTTATCTCACCAGCTAGCCTATAGCCACATTATCCCTGCGGTTCGGTTTTTACCTCAGTTTTTTTTCCACCCAAACTTCCACAATTAGCATGATAAATGTGGAAGGATAGCATAAAAATTGTTACATTGTAAAACAGATGTGAAAACGTCAAAGAATTCAATCTACACTCACTTTTGAGCAACTATGTCGTTACTGCGTTTTGACTTTGTAGGGCAGTACAGGTAGACATACTTGACGCAACAATATAGCATGTATATATTGAGATAAAAGCCTCCGCCAGACAGTGTACATTATAGATGTCTTCTACTTCAGATAGCTTTGTTGTCTTGCAAGTCGTTGCAAGTGTCTGGGCTTTTCATCATGTGTTCTCCGACTCTTCCGTGACTAGAATTAACACGTTCTGTGTTCTTACACTAATGCTTATAAACCTAACCCTAATTTTGTTCTGGATCTAATTACACAGTCGACGCAGTAATGGCAGGATTTCATGCTTGCATCAAAATTTAATTATGAGCTATTCATAGCATTCACACTGTAAAATGTGACCTGAATAATTCAAAATCAGCCATGCTATGACAAGCTCATTCCTTTCAGTGTGGTCTCTGCTCCCCTGGTCTTCTTCTCAGGAGGACACAGATCTTCACCGACTCCTGACACAAACATGAAACTGACATAATTTCATTAGCCTACTTTAGATATCCATGTGAAAATCTTAGTCCTCCTAGGATCAAAAATTACTATTTTTTTTAATCCGATAAGATAAAATCAATTTTGGTTTTTAGGAAACACCATGTTCCATGTTCCTGCTGCAAACCAGTTGTTCTTCTCACTGACTGCACAGAAAACTAATCTTTTTTGAATAAATTGAAACTGAGCCTGTCTAAGTTCCTAAAACATGTATTTGCTGTCCCTCTCATTCCCCACAGCTTCTGCCATATCTTCAGTCCAATTTGACTGGATTTAAACAGCTGGAAATACTCAACTTCAGGAACGGCAGTGTTGTGGTGAACAGCAGGATGAAACTGGACAAGCCGGTACCTTATAATGTCACACGGGCTGTGCACTGCGTGCTGGAAGACTTCTGTAATGCAGCGTCGAAACGGCTTGACATCGAGATTGACAGTCGCTCCTTGGAAGTAGAACCAGGTGAAATGTCCTTGCTTATGTTGTGTGAATGAAATATGGCAGTCCTGGAAGCTGTGATGACAGGATGCGGGCACCCCATGCAGAAAGGAACACCTCATAATCTGCTCTTGCAGTGACTTATGCTCATTCATGCTACTGTACAAGGTCAGACACTGTCCACAACATGCGTCCTCACTCTGCTTTCTCTTGCAGTCTTTAGGCGAAGTGCTGTATAAATCTTCTTGCTCGGACAAGTTCATGACAGTTTGTGATCTCGTTTAATGCACCTTATTGAAAACAGACACCTCCATTCACATCCATCAAAATGCCCTTTGATTTCCCCTCTGAATCTTTAGACAATGAGAGACATGTGGACCCAGCATTAATTGCATTAATGAGTTATCACCTCTCTGATCTATTTCTTTCTCTTCCCTTTCCTCTCCCCTCTCTGTTGGTTTCAGCTGACCAAGCAGACCCCTGTAAGTTCCTGGCCTGCAATGAGTTTTCACGCTGCGTGGTAAACAGTTGGACCGAGGAGGCAGAGTGTCTGTGTGATCCAGGCTACAGCACCGTGGACGGCCTGCCATGTCAGAGCACCTGCACTTTGCAGCCAAACTACTGTCTCAACGGAGGCCTTTGTGAAATAATCCCGGGGCATGGAGCCACCTGCAGGTACACAACGAATAAAAGAGAACACAAACATGACAACAACGGATCTCAGTCTTTGTCGTGTTGTGATGCAGATTCAAGCACAAGTAGGCACTTTGTGAAGAAACTTTGTGCATTCAAGGACATCTAAGATTTGAACCTGCAGTCCTGATATCTCCTATTGACGATATCTCACCCAGAAGAATAAAAATATGTGCAAACAAAGTGAAACTCATTTTATTGTTGTTTACAGTATATAGGGTGCATTTATCTAACTCCTCTCTCTCTCTCTCTTTTTTTTTTCTCATCTCTTTCAGATGCCCTGTAGGTAAATACTGGCACTACCATGGAGAGCGCTGCAATGAGCTGGTGTCGATGCCAGTAGACCCTCCATTAATTATAACCTGCCTTGTGGGAAGTCTCTGCCTTGTTTGTGCCGTTATTGGCATTTTGATATTCATTAACAAGAAATGTATAAAGACCAGAAAGGCTGTAACTTTGGTGTAAGTATGAGCCCATTTTTTGTACATATTTTAAAGTGTTTTGTTATGTTGTTTCCTTCTGTTTTAAAAGCATTTTCATTTGCCTCCTCATCTTCTTTACATTGTAGGCACACCCTTGCTCCCTATGCCTTTGAGAATACTTTGAGGGTGAACCCAGTATTTGAGAATGATGATGGTGTCTTAACTCAGGTGTCCACATTACCCTGTTCTTCAAGTTCAGCTTCTTCCCAATCCCAACAGTCTGAGCAAGAACATTTTGCCTCAATTGAAAATATACGTCTGAGTATTGAGGTATACTGTGCTGTGCAGCACAAAAGACTAAACCAACTTAACAACTAACCAAAAAAACGTTGACTAATATGAACTAATATGCACTAACAAACTCAAATTATCAGAAAAGTTCACGTTGCTCTTATGACATTGCATCTTTGTTTTGTATTCAGAATTTCACCATCAAAGTTGACAAAAAGTGTCTTTGAAACTGTTCATTGTGGCTTTAATGGTAATTAAATGTAAATCAAGGTCCTTGTGTAGCTTCGGTAGTTGTTTGAAGACTTTGATCCACAGAATCAAACACAGTTTTAACAGTTTAAGGTAGACAGCATCCACTAATGCAAACACTGAGCCTGTCTACTGCCTGTCTCCATAGATCCCCAGACGACTCTACACAACAAGATCAGAAAAGTTAGTCTCGGAAATGGTGGACTTTCATCACTGCATACCACACAATGAGGTGAGCACCAGAGACTAAACCCTGATGTTGCAGCTCATTTAAAGATGCATCGAAAGTCTCGAGTGTTACATTAAACTAATTGAGGAAATGTGCTATGTAAAACTAAGGTTCTGTAAGAAATGCAATACTTTTGCAGTGATCTTAAGTGATTTCACACATAAGATACTGAATATGGTTCACAAGACAGTGTTGCCATTATTCAGTAACCTTTACATCAAATATTTTACAGCTCTATGATGCGTGGAAAGGTAAAACCATTGTGTCCCTTGCTGATTTTTTTTTTTCATAAACCAAATCGTTGTTGACTTTTGTGCATGTAAATAATATAATTGCTGTAATATAATAAAAAATAAATCCTAGAAAAAGTATGAAATTCTAACCCTCAAATGATTTCAAAATAAGATCACAAGAGCACAACTTGTGTTGATCAGTGCCTCTGCAGCGTACTTAGAGCTATGAATAATAGTTTCTCTTGATTGATTTATACAATGAAAGTAAGTAGATCTACTTACAAGGGTATTCAGTTGTTATTCATTTTGGAAAATTAAATCATCATTAAAAGATGAATCGCTCTCCCCTCTCTCTCTCTCTCTCTCTCTCTCTCTCTCTCTCATCTAGACATGGCATCTGCCAAATGAATACCGGACATGTTGTCTTTTAAGGGCATCAGATAACGAATGTTTTGAAGTGACAGTTCTTTGACACCTGAGAAGAAGCCCACGCGGCCACTCAGAGCCGAGGAATAGAGGACTGAAGCTGCTGTTAAACTGTATATGGGATCCATGCACAGATGCAGGTACAGTAGACCAGTGATTGAGATTATTTGTTCATAGTGATGAAAGTGTCTTGTTAGACAGAGCTATGGATGTTAAGGTGGACTTAGGTTGTTTTACAGTGGAACCTAATATTTATTTTAAATATTGAATGGTAGGAACATTTCCTGTATACCCTTGGCAAAGGTTGTTCTTTCCTCACAATGAGGTATTTATTATTTACAAACTGATACACATGGTGGTATCTTAACTTTAGTCTGTATAATGTTGTTTATTTTAATGCTGTTCTTAAACATTGTTGTGTCCCAAAAAGAGAATGAATGTATAAGCTGTTGACTTTGGTCATGACATATTGTGTATAGAAATACTGGCTCCTGTGCTGTATGTCCGTCAGTTTGTCCTGTTCAAAAACAACTGTTCCCACTAATCATTTGTCTTTGGGATTTGGACTTTATTTTTTACACATTTTACATTTAAAGGCAAAAAAATAAAAAATTTTTGCATTAAAAATGTTGACGTTTCTTTTTCTTTTTGACCACTCAAAGCTTGTTTGTATGTCTCATTAAGCCAGGTTTTCAAAATAATTGAAAATATTTATTGATGAGACGGAGGCTGACAGTAACCATATATGTGGGTTAAAGACATGTCCACTTACTGTTTATGAGTGTTGGTTACCAAAAGTCACTGTAACTGAAGGGACCTTTAAGTCTGTTTTTATCCAGTTGGCTTAACTGGAGCGAGCCTCAGCTCAGTGACGACACCAGCAGTACATTAGGCTTTGTTGTTTAATTAATCTACACACTAATCTTGTTAGCTGCTATTAGCATTAGGATGTCGGATCCATTTACAGGGCACTGGCAACTAACAGCTATGTTACTATATTTGTGAATTAACAACAGTAACTGAGCAAGAAAAAAAAAACTGAACATGGGGGCAAACATTTATTTTCTACATTAGAAAGGACAAAGTTCAACAGACAATCAAAGAAGGAACATATGAAAGTTGATTGCGACTAATGAGTCACTATCTTTTCAGTAAATAAGTGTGAGTCTAAACAAAGGTAGTGTTTGCTTGTCCAATGAGATGACTGGAATGTTTATGACCCAACCAATGGAGGAGTCAAGCTTATGAAAACATTACTTGAACAAACACACATAACACACGTACACACACATTACATTATTGCCTGTAAAACAACCCCACACCCACAAAACTGCAAACAAACTTCTACACTTCCCTTCCCGAATATCAAATGAGCAACAATACAAAAAATGTCACTTTTCAAGGATTTCAACAGTCAAGAGGTGTGTGTGTGTGCCAAGAAAATGATGGATGGATAAAAACACAAAACTTTTAAGGTGGTAATAAGTAGTTCTCCAAGTGAATAAATCTTTTTTTAAAAAGTTAATTCTGGAAGAAAAATACATTCTGCAATTCCGCAACTACAGGAGAAAGATTCAACAATTAGCCACATGATTTATGTTTAATTTGATGTAGTCATTTGTAGTAGATGAAGGATAAAATATCATTTTTGAATCTATTATGTTTTACTTATAAAATAAAGTATATGATTATACATTTTAAAAATATAACTTATTCTCTGTCTCTTAGTTGTATGACCTTCTATCCATGATTGACACATTTAAGTACT